>NC_057797.1:659530300-659830300 GCF_018294505.1 Triticum aestivum
GAGGGGCGGCGCTAGGGTGGGGAGCGGGGCGGCACGGAGCAGGAAGGTGGGGAATGGAGGGAGAAGCTAGGGTTCATCGGGGAGAGGGGAGGGGAATGGGGAAATTTTGGGAGGGGAGGGGATCCCGCGTGTTAGTGGGAGAGGGAGTGGTGGGTCCTGCCTGGTAGTGGGAGAGGGAGTGGAGGGAGTGGAGGGAAATTTTGGGAGAGGGAAATTTTTGTGGAGGGAAAATTTTGGTGTGGGAGGGAAATCCTTTTGGGTTTGGGTGTAGAAAAAAATAGGGTTTTTTTGTAAACTTTGTAGAAATCATGGTTAAAATCATACCGAGTAGCTCAAGAAAACGCCGGTATTGCAAGTTTAGTATTTTTGCTAGTTGGTAGGCCACATTTGATGATGTGACGCGGAGGTCTCCCATTTTTTTTTGATTTTTTTGAATTTTTTACGGTGTTTTCATAAACCGGCCGATTTCGTCGCGGCGACCGTCCGTGGCTAGGGTTTGAGCCGTGCAAATCTGTTGTCGATTCTGTGATGGAATGCCTGCCTGTGAAGCTAAAAAGCATTTTTAGTGAAAATAACGGGCAAGCTATGGAGAACCCGCAGTTCAAATTCCAGCCGGTTCCAGCTGAATCGGCTGAAGGTGGTCCGAATTGCCGGGAGTAGCTACGAGGGTCGAAAATGCATGCTTTTTGGCGACCGTCCGTAAAATAGGGTCTACTTTGAGATAGACATGGAATGGTGCCGTTTGGGGTGCCCCTCCTTGTAGCTGCTTCACGAAAAACGCATGTCTTTTGCATTCAAAAAATGAAAAACGGTTTTTTTGTTAAACAAGTTGGAACCTTGCTTTGGCAACATTGTTTGCCATCACAAGACGGAGGCATGCGCCCAATTTGGGCATATTATCAGAAACTATTCAACGGATGCGGCCATATCATTGCTAGTTTGGCTTGAAAGCCATGAATCTTCGCTCGTGGTAGGTCGTTTTTGAGAACACTTTTTCAAGAAAACGCTGGTATTGCAAGTTTAGTATTTTTGCTAGTTGGTAGGCCACATTTGATGATGTGATGCGGAGGTCTCCCATTTTTTTGATTTTTTTTGAATTTTTTACGGTGTTTTCAAAAACCGGCCGATTTCGTCGCGGCGACCGTCCGTGGCTAGGGTTTGAGCCGTGCAAATCTGTTGTTGATTCTGTGATGGAATGCCTGCCTGTGAAGCTAAAAAGCATTTTTAGTGAAAATAACGGGCAAGCTATGGAGGACCCGCAGTTCAAATTCCAGCCGGTTCCAGCTGAATCGGCCGAAGGTGGTCCGAATTGCCGGGAGTAGCTACGAGGGTCGGAAATGCATGCTTTTTGGCGACCGTCCGTAAAATAGGGCCTACTTTGAGATAGGCATTGATCTTACGTCGAGATTCGTGTGGATATTTTCCTTTTTCTTTTTTCTTTTATCTTTATGCTTGATTCACTCACTTAGATGTGCAATAACTAGAGCACATCTAGATGTGCCCTAGACACACCCTTTGAATTTGTACGGTGTTTTCAAAAACCGGCGGATTTAGTCACGGCGGTCGTCCGTGGCTAGGGTTTGAGTCATGTTTTTAGCATTCAAAAAATGAAACTTATATTGTTTCATACATGAGCATGCACAAAAACCCATAATTTTATCTTTCATCCATGAGCATGCATAAAAAATTTCAATTCCCATCAATTACCAAACTGAATATTCATTGTTAAAAACATGACTTGTTTAGATGACACTGTCATACAACATCCATGAGCATGCACAAAATTAAACCTGACATACTTAACATTGACATGTTCATATTACACTAACAAGCTTAAACCTAACATGTGAACACCTTCTTAACACCTTCACTCCTCCTTCTTCTCCTTCATCAACCTGATGCGCTCAGAGTGGCGAATCCCAACGCGGATGTACTCCTCTACCACAATTGGCATGGTCCTGTCGCCAAGCTGTGGGATTGTAGGCGCCGCCACCATCGCGAGGTCGTCGTCCGCCACCACCATCGCGAGGTCGTCATCCGCCACCACCATCGCGAGGTCGTCGTCCGCCACCACCATAGCAAGGTCGTCATCCGCCACCAACATAGCAGGGTCGTCGTCAGCCACCACCATAGCATGTTCGTCGTCAGCCAGAATAGGCTGCTCCTCGTCATCCCCGCTCTGCTCCTCGTCGTCATCCCCGCTCTGCTCCTCGTCATCCCCGCTGCTGCTCCCATTGCCTGGCCAAATGCAACAAAGTGTGAACATGGTGTTGTCATCGTGCGGGTAGAGGAAGCCAAAAGGACAGGAAGAAGAGAGGCAGAGAGCTTACTGGCATCGTCGTCGTGCTGGTAGTACATGCGGCACATGGTGTTGTCGAACATCTTCACGGTGAACATGGCGTCGCCGTCGTAGCGGAAGACAAGGAAGTACCCGAGCTGTAGCTCATGGGCGCGGGCGAAATGCTCCCAGCCGGGCCCTAGGTACATGTGGCCTTCACCATCAAACACCACCAACACTTTCCATAGCCTGTGAAGCCCGCTGTCGGCCTCCCGCAGCTTCACTTTGTGGGGCTCACGGCCCGCGAGCATCTTCGCAAACTTGTCAGGCAGCCTCTGCAGCGAGGGTCAAGCAGTGGTTAATTGTGGCAATCAAGCACTAGACAGCAGAGTGATGATAAAGAAATGAGTGATGATAAATATACCTGCCTACTGCAAGATTTCTCAATTATGATCTCGAAGAACTCAAAACCTTCCAAGCCAGCCATCTCACTTCTACTCTAAACAAGCAATAGGAGAGGAAGAAGCACTTGTGAACATGACTAGACATAAATAGGAACAGAACCAAGTTTATGATGGCAAAAGTGATAAAAATGAGAAGAGCAATGCACTTGTGGATATTTATGATAGCAAAAGTGAGAAAAAAAAGCAATGCACTTGTGAACATTTGGAATACTACTACTCTATCTACAATGGACCATATCTGCCCATGTGCCCATGTCTACTATAAATGGCAAACACAACATCAGGATCATATCTACTATAAATGGACCATATCTACAATGAACCATATATACTATAAATGGACCATATCTTCCCATGTGCTACATTTTGTTAGAACCCAACACTTAAGAACTGAACCCTAGATTCTCAATTTAAACACACCTACCCAATACAGTCATGTACAAAACTGAACAGCTTTATAGTCGTCGATATGCGCATGAAAGCTATTGGCTTGACACCGATATAGTCATGTACAAAACTGAATTTAACACTAGAATTTCAGAGATTCAGAGCTATTGGCTTAATTTGCTTTGCTAGGGTTTATATAGCCAAAGGCCACTGGAGGCTAGATCCCCTACAAGTTTAACTGCTCCAGTGTGCCGCTGCATCTTTTTAGACAAATATAAACATGTTTATTTTAAGAACAAACAAACAAAATTGGAAAATACTAATACACTTGCAACATTATAAGTGTTGGCATCATTTTTCCCCTTTTGGTCTGCCTTTTCTATTTCTGATGAATTCTACGTCACTGTGAAGAGAACCACAGGGAAACTAGCATACCTAGCAAGGTAGCACCACATCAACTGAACATGGCCAAAAGGGACCTAAACCTAAATGCCTAATTCAGTCTGCAAAATCCCTAAATTAGCCATACGCGCAGGCACAATACGAGTAACTCCTAAATCAGCATGCTTGTTGGCCTTGTTGGCCTTGTCGACAAAGAACACGGGGGGAACAGAACGGACCTGGGGGGACGGCGACTGCTTGAGCTTGTTGGCCTTGTCGGTGTCGTGGACGGTGCCTCCTCTTGATCTACTACTCTATCTACAATGGAACCCTAATCAGCATGTGCCAGGGAACCCTAATCTAATCAATAGGAAGAGGAACAGGAAGGACTCGGCGGATTCATACCTTAGGAGGCCGTCGCTGTCGATGGAGGAGTGGTTCGCCAGGGAGGTCGTCACCATCAATGGAGGAGAAGGGGATGCCAGCGACGGACAGGAGGAGTGGGTCGAGTGGATAATGGAGAGGAGGAGCGGGTCAAGTGGACAGGAGGAGTGGGGCAAAGAGTGGGTCCACTTGTCAGCGAGTTCTGTTTTGATATATTGAAAAGGGTTGGCATAGAGTACAAAACCAACAGCCTCTAACTAGCCCAGTGGTAGAAAAACAATGGAATAAGCGGCAGGTCATGGGTTCGAGCCCCCGCTCGCCCAATATTTTTTGGTAGCTCAGGGGAAAAGGGTCGAGTGGGTAGAGTAGCAAAATGGCCCACTTGTCAGTGAGTTGGTCGAGTGGCCCACTTGTAAGCGAGGTCTGTGTTTGATACTTAACTGGTTTGATGATTTGAAAAGAGATGGCATAGAGTGGACGGCCAGTAGCCTCTTCCTAGCCTAGTGGTAGAAACACAGTGAAACGAGCGCATGGTCGTGGGTTCGAGTCCCCGCTCGCGCATATTTTTTTGCTCACAATGAAATGGGGCCGCGCATGGGATCAGATGGCTGTCTGATGGAGCGCGCCCAAAAATTCAGTTAAAACAGCTCCGAAAACATCTTCAGTTCACCAAAAACAACATCTTCAGTTCAAAAAACATCTTCAGTCCAAAAACAACATCATTTTGCAATCTTTTACATCACAACCAAAACTACATGATCACCAAAACTAAGAAAAACAGCTCTAAAAACAACATCTTTAGTTCATCATTTTGCTTCTTCATTCAAAACAACATCTTCATTTTGCATTGTATCTTCCTTCACCAAAACTACATCATTTTGCATTGTATCTTCAACCATCATCTGCCTCTCCATCACTACACAGTCTCATGCATTTTGGTACCTGGAGAGATTTGTAGTACAAAAACTACATCAGGATCACATCAACAACAACTACCAAGGAGACAAAATAGCATTAGATCACCAAGGAGACCAAATTTACCTTCGCTACTCATCATCGTCGATACGAAAACAAGGAACTCTATGCCCACTCCTGTTTTCCTCATCATCACTACAATATTGCAGCATAGTATGATCAGTCTGGTTTTCCTCATCCTCGCTTTCATGTCCATCCTCTACCACCTTTCTTCTTTTCTTGATGCCTTCAACTGTTGCAGCACCAATGATCACACGTTCCCGGTCCCTTCGCACTCTGCTTTGCACCGGAACTTCCATAGAGTCATCATCAGCTTGCAACGGAACTTCCGTAGAGTCATCATCTTGGTATGTTAGTCCACCATCACCGGGGCCCTTTTCCACTTCAGTTTCAGTCACACTCCACAAGTGTCTGTGCTGAAAGTTTTGCACAACTCGCCATTTTCCGTGCAAAAGAGTGTCTGGCAGATAAAACACCATTGTTGCTTGTGTTGTTAGAATAAAGGGATCACTCTTATACCAGCACCTTGCAGTGTTGATGCTTTTGAAGTGGCCATCATATTTGACAAAAGAGTCTCTCCTCTTCTTGCTACCAAGCTCAAACCAGTCACAGCGAAATAAGACAACCGAGCGATGGATGCCTCCAATAGAGTTGTACTGCAACTCTACGATGCTTCTCAACTGACCATAGAAGTCAATGATCTCACCATCATGTGACCCCTCAGTGACGATTCAACTATTCTGTGTCTTCCTTTTTTCCTCGCGGTCAACGGTGTGGTACCGGACACCGTCAGCAATGCATGCTGAATACACTCTCACTCGCTTATCCGGTAAGCATGCCAAAGCAAATAGATCATCACTGACCTTCTTCTCCTCATGCAACTTTCCAATCTGCACAAACAAACCATTTAGCAAACAATGGTATTTAACAATGGGTGAATAACACAGAAAACATAAAACATGTGGCTAAAGATCTCACATGATTCTTAAACCAATTAGAAAACACCTTGGCAACCCTTTTATCAACATTGATATTGCTTTCTTCCTGATTTAACTCTTCCTTGCATTTCCTACAATGCCAACAAAACATGTGAATTAAAACATTAGGCTGGTGCCAACCCAAGCAATATATATATATATATATATATATATATATATATATATAATGAGTGCACAAGATATAACGTACTCGATATATGGTAGAACATCGGCGCAATTGCTGAGCACAAACAAAACCATCTTGTCATACTCATCACCAGCCTCCAAGTATTGTGAGGCTCCAAGAAAGTTCACACCATGGTTGAAAACAGAGACATCACCACTTTGCGAATCAGACCGCTCTCTATTTCTGCCCGGCCGGTTCCATCTTGTTTCCACATCACCAAAGTATCTAGAGCAAAAAGTCAAGCACTCGTCAACGACATATGCTTCAGCAATAGAACCTTCAGGTATTGCTGTGTTTCGCACATAACGCTTACAAGTAAGCAGCCTTCTTTCGATTGGGTACATCCAACCGTATTGCACAGGGCCTCTAAGCATTGCCTCTTTGGGTAAGTGCACCGCCAAATGGACCATCACGGTGAAGAAAGCTGGAGGGAAAATCTTCTCGAGCTTGCAAAGAATAATTGGGATTTCTTTTTCAAGTCTTTCCAAGACAGTTAACTTGAGGGTTTTGCAGCACAGTTCTCTAAAGAAATTTCTCAGCTCAGCAACCGCTTCATATATATCCTTGTGCATGATTCCTCGGAGGCCCGCCGGTAAAATCCTTTGGAGGAGGATGTGACAATCATGGGTTTTCAGTACTGAAAGCTTGAATCCATCAGAAGTAGCACACTTTGCTAGGTTAGCAGCATAACCATCTGGAAATTTCACCGCTCTTAGGAATTCACAGAATGCAAGCTTTTGTTCTTTATTCATTGTATACCATGCTCGTGGAATTTCAAATGAATCTTCACCTTCATTGTGCTGTAGATGCAAATCTTCTCTTATGCCCATGTCCTCCAAATCAAGCCTAGAACTAACCGTGTCCTTTGTCTTCCCTTCAATGTTCAGAAACGTCCCTAGCAGATTCTCGCATATGTTTTTCTCAATGTGCATTACATCGAGATTATGCCTTAATTTCAGATCAGCCCAGTATGGCAGGTCCCACAAACAAGACCTCCGAACCCAACATTGACCTTCCTCACGCTTTCTTTTCTTCGCTAACTTTCCTGGTCTCAGATCTTTCACCTTTTCAAGTTGCTGCTCCAGCTCTTCTTTGGTGAATTCAGCTGGCTTGTCACGGGTTTCATTCTCACCATTAAAATCTTTGCTTCTTCGCCAGTGATGGTTTCGGGGAAGAAAGCGGCGGTGCCCAATATAGCATATCTTGCTCCTTATTCTCTTTGAGCAAGGGTCTTTGTCACAATGGACACAAGCGTGATAACCCGCTGTGATCCTCCCAGACAGAGTGTGCAGAGCCAGGAAATCATGGATGGACCATATGATCGCAGCACGTAGATTGAACTTTTCTTCCGGACTCAAGGCATCATATGTAGGTACACCAGTCCAGAGCTGGAGCAGTTCTTCTACGAGGGGCTCCATAAAGACATCAAAATCCTTTCCTGGAGAATCTGGACCTGGGATAAGCAATGACATCATGAAGTTGGACTGATCCATGCATGCCCATGGTGGCAGGTTGTACGGCACCACAAAAACTGGCCACATGCTATAAGACGTGCTCATGTTCCCAAACGGATTAAACCCATCTGTGGAAATGCCAAGTTTTATGTTCCTTGGATATGCAGCAAAAACAAAATGTATACGGTCAAACTCTTTCCATGCCTCTCCATCCACTGGATGGCTCAGCTCATTGTCCACAGGTTGCCGCTTCAGCTTGTGCCACTGTACCTCACACGATGATTTCTTCGAGATGAACATCCGCTGCAGCCTTGGTATCAAGGGAAAGTGCCTCAATACCTTCTCCGGTATTGACTTCTTCCCATCAGCATCTTTCCACCTAGATGCATTGCATTTTGGACAGTTGTCATGCTTTACTAAATCCTTCCGAAACAAGACACAGTTATTTGGGCACACATGTATTGACACATAACCTAACCCCAGCCCGCGGATTATGCTCAATGCTTCATCATAAGATCTGGGAACACAACTATTAGGGAATTGCAAGCTCAAAAGATGGAGTATTGCGTTGAATGCGGCATTGCTAATCCGGTAGAAAGACTTGATGTGGAGCAACTTCATGGTGAAGGTAAATCTTGAAAATTTACCCCCTTCATGAGCTGCGCGCTTCGCCTCCTCTAACACCTCAGCAAACAATGATTTCTGTCCATCAGCACGATCTTCAGCATCGTACAAATCCTTCAATAGGTCAGGAATCCTATCATCTTCATGCCCATCCTCTTCCTCCAAAACAACATTATCTCGCAAAACCTTTTCCATGAAATCAATGCCAGCATCACCACCACCCATCATATGAGGGGCCTCTGTATCAGCTTCAAAATGTTGAGGTTGTCTGTCTAAAGGTTCTCCATGATATATCCATCTATCATATGTGCTGGACATCCCATTAAGAAGCAGATGATCTTCCACTCTTCCTTGAGCCATTCTTGGACGGTTGAGGCATTCACAACATGGGCAAAGAATGTGAGCGTCATTGGCAAAATTTGCCCAAACAAATGCCATGAAATCATCAACTCCTTTCATATGTTCTTTCGAAAACTTTCTAACTCCTTCTCTAATCCAGCTTCTGTCCATCTGCCAAAGACAACAAATTGTTGCAACTTAGCAAATCAATCTAAGTGCATCAACATTAATTAATGAAAATGGATGGAAGTAATGGAAGCTAAAATTCCAGAAAATTTTATATGCTAATTGCCTAACCACAAGGCCTGAAGAATTCTTAACAAACAAGCTGAACAATTCCTAACAGCACATCAAGAAAATTCATCTATGCATTATCTACCAAACAAGCAAGCTATCTCCTAACTACTAACAGTGCATCAACAAAATTCATCTATGCTGAAGAACATCTGACTGAAATCCATCTCCCACTGCTCGGGTGACGAGAGAGGAGAGGGAGGAAGAGGTGAGGGGTGCATACCGGGAGGTGTGCTTGCGGCGGCGGCGTCCCCCACGCTCGGCGAGCCCCCACCACTGTCGGTCACCTACGCCCTTGCTGCCCCCCGCCTCCACGCCCTGCCTCGCCTCCGCCCCCTGCCGGCCCCGCCCCCGCCTCCGCTGCCGGCCCCGCCCCCGCCTCCGCCCCCTGCTGGTTGCTTCTGCCGCGAAGCCGTGGGCGAGGTCACCTGCAGCGAGGCCGTGGGCGAGGTCACCTGCGGTGAGGCCGTGGGCGAGGTCACCTGCGGCGAGGCCATGGGCGAGGTCACCTGGTTGCTTCCGCCGCCGCCCGCCGCCGCCTGGTCGGAAGACCTAGAAAAACGCTAAGTGTTGCTCTGTTCGATGCCACCCACTGCCACCTGGTCGGAAGGTCCCACTTGTCACTGGTACGTGAGAGCCGTGGTTTTATATACTATATGGAAAACTACCCACACATTAGCAACAATCTCTCTCTAGCCCAGCGGTAATGAACGAGCGAACCCAGCGCGAGGTCGTGGGTTCGAGTCACCGCTAGCGCATATTTTTTAGGGAATTAAACGCTCGCTCAACCACCTGTCAAATGGGTCCCGCTTGTCAGTGTTGCAAATCATTGCTCTGTTCGATGCCACCTGGTCGGAAGGTCCCACTTGTCAATGATACGAGAGAGCCATAGTTCTATATAATGTATAGATAAACTCCCACATGCGAGCAATTGTCCCTCTCTAGCCCAGCGGTAGCATGCGAGCCAACCAAGCGCGAGGTCGTGGGTTCGAGTCCCGCCTCGTGCATCTTTTTTGGGCGAATTAAGTGCTCGGCCCCATCTGTCAAATGGGTCCCGCCTATCAATGTGTCCCCCGTCTATCTGTTGAATATTGAAACTCAAGCAAAAATGACACCTAGACAGTGACACATAAGCGAGGTTGCTGAGGTGGCTGCCTAATCATCCTAATTCATTCAAACTCAAGTGTAGTGACCATTTTATATTGGTCGTTATTAGCTACGCATGAGGCAGTGGACAGTGCTACTAGCTTTATGACCATTTCCTCTAATGAAATTATGACCATTCTGACCAAAATGGTCGTTATGGTTTAGGGTTTAGAGCCCCCCAGACAGCTTTTGACCAATTGGTCTAAAATGGTCATAAATTTATGACCAATTCTTCGAGGGTCACTGACAGAAGGTCATAAGTTGACATATTTCTTGTAGTGCGAGGAGTCTCGAAATGGTCAAGATGTAAAGATGAATATATTGGATGACTATGTTCAGACACCAGAAGTGTTTCGGGAGGTTTCGGACATTTACCGGAGTACCGGGGGGTTACCGGAACCCCTCGGGGAGTATATTGGGCCTAATGGGCCTTAGTGGGAGAAGAGGAGGGACGGCCAAGGGCAGCCGCGTGCCCCTCCCCCTCTAGTCCGAATTGGACAAGGAGGGGGGCGCCCCCTTTCCTTCTCTTCCTCTCTCCCTTCCTTCTCCTCTCCTATTCCAACTAGGAAAAGAGGGAGTCCTACTCCAAAACAATTGATCTGTTGATCTCTTAGCCGTGTGCGGTGCCCCCTCCACCATAATCCACCTCGGTTATATCGTAGCGGTGCTTAGGTGAAGCCATGCGTCGGTAGCTTCATCAACATCGTCACCATGCCGTCGTGCTGACGAAACTCTTCCCCGAGCTCTACTGGATCGTGAGTTCGCGGGACGTCACCGAGCTGAACGTGTGCTGAACGCGGAGGTGCCGTTCGTTCGGTGCTGAGGATCGGCCGATCATGAAGACATACGACTACATCAACCGCGTTGTTATAACGCTTCCGCTTAACGGTCTACGAGGGTATGTGGACGACACTCTCCCCTCTCGTTGCTATGCATCACCATGATCTTGCGTGTGCGTAGAATTTTTTTTGAAATTATTACGTTCCCCAACAGTGGCATCCGAGCCAGGTTTATGCATATATGTTATATGCACGAGTAGAATACAAGTGAGTTGTGGGCGATACAAGTCATACTGCTTACCAGCATGTCATACTTTGGTTCGGCGGTATTGTTGGATGAAGCGGCCCAGACCGACATTACGCGTACGCTTACGCAAGACTGGTTCTACCGACGTGCTTTGCACACAGGTGGCTGGCGGGTGTCAGTTTCTCCAACTTTAATTGAACCGAGTGTGGCTAAGGCCGGTCCTTGAGAAGGCTAAAACAACACTAACTTAACGAACTATCGTTGTGGTTTTGATGCGTAGGTAAGAACGGTTCTTGCTCAGCCCGTAGCAGCCACGTAAAACTTGCAACAACAAAGTAGAGGACGTCTAACTTGTTTTTGCAGGGCATGTTGTGATGTGATATGGTCAAGACATGATGCTATATTTATTGTATGAGATGATCATGTTTTGTAATAGAGTTATCGGCAACTGGCAGGAGCCATATGGTTGTCGCTTTATTGTATGCAATGCAATCGCCCTGTAATTGCTTTACTTTATCACTAAGCGGTAGCGATAGTCGTAGAAGCAATAGATGGCGAGACGACAATGATGCTACGATGGAGATCAAGGTGTCGTGTCGGTGACGATGGTGATCATGACGGTGCTTTGGAGATGGAGATCAAAGGCACAAGATGATGATGGCCATATCATATCACTTATATTGATTGCATGTGATGTTTATCCTTTATGCATCTTATTCTGCTTTGTTTGACGGTAGCATTATAAGATGATCTCTCACTAAATTTCAAGGTAAAAGTGTTCTCCCTGAGTATGCACCATTGCCAAAGTTCATCGTGCCGAGACACCACGTGATGATCAGGTGTGATAAGCTCAATGTTCATCTACAACGGGTGTAAGACAATTTTACACACGTAGCATACCCGGGTTAAACTTGACGAGCCTAGCATATGCAGATATGTCCTCGAAACACTGAGACCGAAAGGTCGAGCGTGAATCATATAGTAGATATGATCAACATAGTGATGTTCACCATTGAAAACTACTCAATTTCACGTGATGATCGGTTATGGTTTAGTTGATATGGATCACGTGATCACTTAGATGATTAGAGGGATGTCTATCTAAGTGGGAGTTCTTAAGTAATATGATTAATTGAACTCATGCTCGTGTCGAGAGGTATGAGACCTTTGACAGTACTTTGCCTACAAGATGGAGGAGAATAGCTAAACTAGTGAGCATGTGCTCAGATTGTCTGGGTACTACAATTGCTCGAATCAAGTGGGAGTTAATCTTCCAGATAAGATAGTGATTGACAGAGTTCTCTAGTCATTATCACCAAGTTACTGAAACTTAGTGATGAACTATAATATGCAAGGGATGACGTAAAACGATTCTGAGCTCTTCGTGATGTTGGAATCGGTGAAGGTAGAAATCAAGAAAAGCATCAAGTGTTGATGGTTGATAGAACACTAGTTTCAAGTAAAAGGACAAGGGAAAGAAAGGGAACTTCAAGAAGAATGGCAAGCAAGTTGCCACTCCCATGAAGAAGCCCAAAGCTAGACCCAAGCTTGAAACTGAGTGCTTCTACTGCAAAGGAAATGGTCACTGGAAGCGGAACTGCCCCAAATACTTGGCGGATAAGAAGGATGGCAAAGTGAACAAAGGTAGTACCTGATAGTACTTAAATTTATCATGAACTTAGTACCTGATAGTACTTTGCTTGTCTATGTTATTGTAGATAGATGGCCCGTGCTGTTGTTCCGTTGAATTTTAATGCATTCCTTGAGAAAGAAAAGTTTAAAGATTGTGGTAGCAATTAGACGGACTGGGTCCGTAACTTGAGGATTATCCTCATTGCTGCACAGAAGAATTACGTTCTGAAAGCACCGCTGGGTGCCAAACCTGCTGCAGGAGCAATGCCTGATGTTATGAATGTCTGGCAGAGCAAAGCTGATGACTACTCGATAGTTCAATGTGCCATGCTTTACGACTTAGAACCGGGACTTCAACGACATTTTGAACGTCATGGAGCATATGAGATGTTCCAGGAGTTGAAGTTAATATTTCAAGAAAATGTCCAGATTGAGAGATATGAAGTCTCTAATAAGTTCTACAACTGCAAGATGGAGGAGAATAGTTCTGTCAGTGAACATATACTCAGAATGTCTGGGTACCATAATCACTTGACTCAGCTGGGAGTTAATCTTCCGATTGATAGTGTCATTGACAGAGTTCTTCAATCACTGCCACCAAGCTACAAGAGATTCGTGATGAACTATAATATGCAAGGGATGGATAAGACGATTCCCGAGCTCTTCGCAATGCTAAAGGCAGCGGATGTAGAAATCAAGAAAGAGCATCAAGTGTTGATGGTCAACAAGACCACCAGTTTCAAGAAAAAAGGGTAAAGGGAAGAAGAAAGGGAACTTCAAGAAGAACGGCAAACAAGTTACTGCTCAAGAGAAGGAACCCAAGTCTGGACCTAAGCCTGACACTGAGTGCTTCTACTGCAAAGGACTGGTCACTGGAAGCGGAACTGCCCCAAGTATTTGGCGGATAAGAAGGATGGCAAAGTGAACAAAGGTATATGTGATATACATGTTATTGATGTGTACCTTACTAGAGCTCGCAGAAGCACCTGGGTATTTGATACTGGTTCTATTGCTAATATTTGCAACTCGAAACAGGGACTACTGATTAAGCGAAGACTGGTTAAGGACGAGGTGACGATGCGCGTGGGAAATGGTTCCAAAGTCGATGTGATCGCCGTTAGCACGCTACCTCTACATCTACCTTCGGGATTAGTTTTAGACCTAAATAATTGTTATTTGGTGTCAGTGTTAAGCATGAACATTATATCTGGATCTTGTTTGATGCGAGACGGTTATTCATTTAAAACTTAGAATAATCGTTGTTCTATTTATATGAGTAATATCTTTTATGATCATGCACCCTTGAAGAGTGGTCTATTTGTATTGAATCTCGATAGTAGTGATACACATATTCATAATATTGAACCCAAAAGATGTAGAGTTGATAATGATAGTGCAACTTATTTGTGGCACTGCCGTTTGGGTCATATTGGTTTAAAGCGCATGAAGAAACTCCATACTGATGGACTTATGGAATCACTTGGTACTTGCAAACCATGCCTCATGGGCAAGATGACTAAAACGCCGTTCTCCGGAACAATGGATCGAGCAACGGATTTGTTGGAAATCATACATACTGATGTATGTGGTCCAATGAATATTGAGGCTCGCGGCGAGTATCGTTATTTTCTCATCTTCACAGATGATTTGAGCAAATATGGGTATATCTACTTAATGAAACATAAGTCCGAAACATTTGAAAAGTTAAAAGAATTTCAGAGTGAAGTGGAAAATCATCGTAACAAGAAAATAAAGTTTCTACAATCTGATCGTGGAGGAGAATATTTGAGTTATGAGTTTGGTCTACATTTTAAACAATGTGGAATAGTTTCGCAACTCACACCACCCGGAACACTACAGTGTAATGGTGTGTCCGAACGTCGTAATCGTACTTTACTAGATATGGTGCGATCTATGATGTCTCTTACTGATTTACCACTATCGTTTTGGGGTTATGCTTTAGAGACCGCTGCATTCACGTTAAATAGGACACCATCGAAATCCATTGAAACGACGCCTTATGAACTGTGGTTTGGCAAGAAACCAAAGTTGTCATTTCTTAAAGTTTGGGGCTGCGATGCTTATGTGAAAAAGCTTCAACCTGATAAGCTCGAACCCAAATCGGAGAAATGTGTCTTCACAGGATACCCAAAAGATACTGTTGGGTACACCTTCTATCACAGATCCGAAGGCAAGACATTTGTTGCTAAGAATGGATCCTTTCTAGAGAAGGAGTTTTTCTCAAAAGAAGTGAGTGGGAGGAAAGTAGAACTTGATGTAACACCCCGGATGTAACTTTCCCAATTTGTACTCCAACTCTTGCCGTTTCCGGCGTTAAGTTATATTTATTATCTCGGGTTCGGGTTTTGTCTCCGTGTGTTGTTGTCGTTGTCATTCATCTCATATCATGTCATCATATGCATTGCATTTGCATACGTGTTTGTCTCATGCATTCGAGCATTTTCCCCGTTGTCCGTTTTGCATTCCGGTGCTCCGTTCTCCTCCGGTGGTCATTTCTAGCTTTCTTTCGTGTGTGGAGATTAAACATTTCCGGATTGGACCGAGACTTGCCAAGCGGCCTTGGTTTACTACCGGTAGACCGCCTGTCAAGTTTCGTATCGTTTGGACTTCGTTTGATACTCCAACGGTTAACCGAGGGACCGAAAAGGCCTCGTGTGTGTTGCAGCCCAACACCCCCCCAATTTGGCCTAAAACCCACATAACTCTGCTCCATCATCTAGAGCGTTCGATCACTATCGCGTGGCCGAAAACCGCACCTCATTTGGACTCTCCTAGCTCCCTCTATGCCTATTTAAACACCCCCGATTTTCGGATCTCCTCCTACCTCCGAAACCGTAAAAATCCCCTCCGACGCGCCGGACATTGTCCGCCCGCGCCGGACACTCCGCGCCGCCGCCCCCGCACCAGTGGCGCGCTGCCACGTGGCCTCGCCGCCGCCTCCCACCGCGCGGCCCGGGAAGCCCACGGCCGGCCCCCCGCGGCCCGCTTCCCGCGCCGCCTCGCGCCGCCTCCCGCCGCCTTCCCGCGCCGCCCCGCTCCGCCTCTCGCCGCCCCGCTCCGTTGGCCGCCGGCCGGATCTTCCGCCGCCACCGCGCCAAGCCTCCAGCCGCCCGAGCTGCCGCCGCCGCCTCCGGCCGCCTCCGCAGCGCCGCCCGCCGCTGCCGCCGCCGCCGACTCCGCCTCGGCCGGATCCATCGTCGCCGACCTCGGCTGCCGCCGTCCTCACCATCTCCGGCGAACCGCGCCGCCGCCTCGGTTCGTGTGCATGAACAGTAAACCCTAGATCTTGGGGTGATTTTTTCTTCTAAGTCCCGGAAATTGCAGATCCAAGTGCCTCTGTTCGTGGCCCCGTAACTTTGCATCTGTAGCTCCGATTCATGCATATAGCATATCAAAATGTTCATCTCAGAGAGTACATCATTTCGTTCCATTGCATCATTTTCATTTGAGCTCATCTTGATGCCTGAAATGCTGTTAGAAGAGGGCTACTTGAGTTAATTGTCAGATCTGCTACTCCATTTAGCTTTTTGTCATTTTTTCCATGATTATTGTGTGCATGCTATGCCCTGATGCCCTACATGTGTTTTGTTAAGGGTTTTGTCATCTTTCCTGAGGTGCAACCCATGTATTTTTGTGATGTGTGTGGTGACTTGTGCAAGCTTGCAAAGTGGTGCACTTGCTAATTCTGTTTTCAGGGACTTAGTGATTTCACCAAGTCCTGAAGCTGTTTATCTCATGATGCCATATGTTCATGTTGTTTCCTACTGATCCGTGCCTCTTTTGAGGATGATCAGTAAGGATGTTTTGTTAATATTGTAGTTCTCTATCCATCCATGTCTTTGTTTGCAATTATGGAGCACCCTAGCTTGAGTCAATCGAGCTCTACTTTTGCTACTTTGTGAATCTGGGCAGATTGTCAACTTGTTTGCAATTTTGCGAGTGATGTTGTAGTTAATCCGTGCATGCTATGCTATTGTTCTTGCCATGTCTAGCTTGAATTTTGTGCCTTCTTGATGGATGTATGCTTGTCTTGCCATGACTTGCACCGTAGTGAGTGCATCGAGCTTGTAAACATGCCTACTTGAGTTATATTTCAGCATGTGTCAGTTTTTTACCAAGTCTGAAAACTGATTATGTTTTTGCTATGTTCGCGTGCTTGCAATTGTATTTTATAATCCCTTTTGGCTCAAATTCACTAAGGGACTTTTGTTAAGCTCTTTGAGTAGCTCCATGCCATGCTTTACTTTGCCATCTTCAGATCCTGTAGCATGTAGTTTTGTTGCTCCGAAGAGGGCTACCTGATCTGAAATTCCAGACAAGTGTTGATTTCACTAAGTCTGAGATATGTTTGCCATATGCATTTTTGCCATGCTTGTTTGAACCTATTAATGGATGAATTGTCCGTAGCTTAGTGCTAGACTTTTGTTAAGAATCTTGTGTGCATCCATGCCATGTATTTTGTTGTCATGTTTGGGTGCTGTAGCATGTTCATCTCATTGCATTTAGATGGCTACTTGCTGTAAATCGCAGACCGGTGTCATTTTTGAATCGCCTGCCATTTCCAAACCGTAACTCCGATTCCGGCGTTCTTTATATCGTTTTCAAGCGATTTCATCTCATCTTTCCAGTGGCACACTTGGTTTTCCAAGTTGAGGCCAGGTTCATGCATTTCCTGTCATATCTTGCATTTTGCATCCCGCATCGCATCCCGCATAGCATATCATCTTTACATCATATTGCTTGGTCTTGTACGTGGTAGATTGTATCCTTGTTGCTTGTTTGTCTTGTTTGGGTAGAGTCGGGAGACGAGTTCGCTAATGAGGAGCCCGTTGAGTTTTCTTTTGAGGATCCAGTCAACTCTGACAACTGTGCAGGCAAGATGATCATACCCTCGAAATCACTACTATCTTTGCTATGTTAGTTTGCTCGCTCTTTTGCTATGCCATTGCTACGATGCCTACCACTTGCTTTCAAGCCTCCCAAATTGCCATGTCAAACCTCTAACCCATCATGTCCTAGCAAACCGTTGATTGGCTATGTTACCGCTTTGCTCAGCCCCTCTTATAGCGTTGCTAGTTGCAGTGAAGATTGAAGGCCGTTCCTTGTTGGAACATTTATTTACTTGTTGGAATATCATTATATTGCTATGTTATCTTAATGCATCTATATACTTGGTAAAGGGTGGAAGGCTCGGCCTCTCGCCTAGTGTTTTGTTCCACTCTTGCCGCCCTAGTTTCCGTCATATCGGTGTTATGTTCCCGGATTTTGCGTTCCTTACGCGGTTGGGTTATAATGGGAACCCCTTGATAGTTCGACTTGATTAAAGCTTTTCCAGCAATGCCCAACCTTGGTTTTACCATTTGCCACCTAGCCTTTTCTTTCCCTTGGGTTCTGCAGACTCAAGGGTCATCATTATTTTAACCCCCCCGCGCCAGTGCTCCTCTGAGTGTTGGTCCACCTGTCAGCTACCGATGGCCACCAGGGGCAACTCTGGGCTAGCCTACCCGTACCTAGGACAATCTGAGTGTGCCCTGAGAAAGAGATATGTGCAGCTCCTACCAGGATTTGTCGGCACATTCGGGCGGTGTTGCTGGTCTTGTTTTAACCTGTCGAAGTGTCTTGAATTACTGAGATACCGAGTCTGATCAGAATGTCTTGGGAGGAGGTCTATTCCTTCGTTGACCGTGAGAGCTTGTCATGGGCTAAGTTGGGACTCCCCTGCAGGGATTGAACTTTCGAAAGCCGTGCCCGCGGTTATGGGCAGATGGGAATTTGTTAATGTCTGGTTGTAGATAACTTGAACCTTAATTAATTAAAATGAATCAACTGAGTGTGTTATCGTGATGGCCCCTTCTCGACGGAGTCCGGGAAGCGGACACGGTGTTGGAGTAATGTTTGTGCAGGTTGCTCTCTAGTTTCTCGCTCGCGCTTTGCCTCCTCTTCTCGCTCTCTTTTGCGAATAAGTTAGCCACCATACTTGCTAGTCGCTTGCCGCAGCTCCATATTTTTACCTTGCCTTACCTATAAGCTTAAATAGTCTTGATCGCGAGGGTGCGAGATTGTTGAGTCCCTGTGGCTCACAGATTACTATTACACCAGATGCAGGGCCTGATGATTCCGCTCCAGCAGACGCGTATGAGCTCAAGTGGGAGTTCGACGAAGACTCTCAACGTTACTACGTTTCCTTTCCCGATGATCAGTAGTGGTGCCCAGTTGGGGGTGAACGGGACCGTTGTTGCATGTTGGGTTCTCTTTTATTTTGGCGCCGTAGTCGGGCCATGAGTGTTTGGATGATGTAATGTTATTTATGAACTTGATTGACGTGGCGAGTGTAAGACAACTATGTTATCTCCCCTTTATTATTCCTATTACATGGGATGTTGTGAAGATTGCCTAACTTGCGACATATGCCTTCAATGCGATTATGCCTCTAAGTCGTGCCTCGACACGTGGGAGACATAGTCGCATCGAGGGTGTTACACTTGATGAGGTAACTGTACCTGCTTCCTTATTGGAGAGTAGTTCATCACAGAAACCGGTTCCTGTGACACCTACACCAATCAGTGATGAAGTTAATGATGATGATCATGAAACTTCAGATCAAGTTACTACTGAACCTCGTAGGTCAACCAGAGTAAGATCCATACCAGAGTGGTACGGTAATCCTGTTCTGGAGGTCATGTTACTTGACCATGACGAGCCTACGAACTATGAGGAAGCGATGATGAGCCCAGATTCCGCAAAATGGCTTGAAGCCATGAAATCTGAGTTGGGATCCATGTATGAGAACAAAGTATGGACTTTGGTTGACTTGCCCGATGATCGGCAAGCCATCGAGAATAAATGTATCTTCAAGAAGAAGACTGACACTGACGGTAACGTTACTGTCTACAAAGCTCGACTTGTCGCGAAAGGTTTTCGACAAGTTCAAGGAGTTGACTACGATGAGACCTTCTCACACATAGCGATGCTTAAGTCTGTCCGAATCATGTTAGCAATTGCCGCATTTTATGATTATGAAATTTGGCAAATGGATGTAAAGACTGCATTCCTGAATGGATTTTTGGAAGAAGGGTTGTATATGATGCAACCTGAAGGTTTTATCGATCCAAAGGGTACCAACAAAGTGTGCAAGCTCCAGCGATCCATTTATGGACTGGTGCAAGCCTCTCGGAGTTGGAATAAATGTTTTGATAGTGTGATCAAAGCATATGGTTTTATACAGACTTTTGGAGAAGCCTGTATTTACAAGAAACTGAGTGGGATCTCTGTAGCATTTCTAATATTATATGTAGATGCCATATTGTTGATTGGAAATGATATAGAATTTCTGGATTTCATAAAAGGATACTTGAATAAGAGTTTTTCAATGAAAGACCTCAGAGAAGCTGCTTATATATTGGGCATCAAGATCTATAGAGATAGATCAAGACGCTTAATTGGACTTTCACAAAGTACATACCTTGATAAAGTTTTGAAGAAGTTCAAAATAGATCAAGCAAAGAAAGGGTTCTTGCCTGTGTTACAAGGTGTGAAGTTGAGTAGGACTCAATGCCCGACCACTACAGAAGATAGAGAGAAAATGAAAAGTGTTCCCTGTGCTTCAGCCATAGGCTCTATCATGTATGCAATGATGTGTACCATACCTGATGTGTGCCTTGCTATTAGTTTAGCAGGGAGGTACCAAAGTAATCCAGGAGTGGATCACTGGACATCGGTCAAGAACATCCTGAAGTACCTAAAGAGGACTAAGGATATGTTTCTTGTTTATGGAGGTGACAAAGAGCTCATCGTAAATGGTTACGTCGATGCAAGCTTTGACACCGATCTGGACGATTCTAAATTGCAAACCGGATACGTGTTTATTTTGAACGGTGGAGCTTTCAGTTGGTGCAGTTCTAAACAAAGCGTCGTGGCGGGATCTATGTGTGAGGCGGAGTACATAGCTGCTTCGGAAGCAGAAAATGAAGGAGTCTAGATGAAGGAGTTCATATCCGATCTAGGTGTTATACCTAGTGCATCGGGTCCAATGAAAATCTTTTATGACGATACTGGTGCTATTGCCTTGGCAAAGGAATCCAAATTTCACAAGAGAACCAAGCACATCAAGAGACACTTCAATTCCATCCGGGATCAAGTCCAGGTGGGAGACATAGAGATTTGCAAGATACATATGGATCTGAATGTTGCAGACCCGTTGACTAAGCCTCTTCCACGAGCAAAACATGATCCGCACCAAGACTCCATGGGTGTTCGAATCATTACTGTGTAATCTAGATTATTGACTCTAGTGCAAGTGGGAGACTGAAGGAAATATGCCCTAGAGGCAATAATAAAGTTATTATTTATTTCCTCATATCATGATAAATGTTTATTATTCATGCTAGAATTGTATTAACCGGAAACATAATACATGTGTGAATACATAGACAAACATAGTGTCACTAGTATGCCTCTACTTGACTAGCTCGTTGATCAAAGATGGTTATGTTTCCTAACCATAGACATGAGTTGTCATTTGATAAACAGGATCACATCATTAGAAGAATGATGTGATTTACTTGACCCATTCTGTTAGCTTAGCACTTGATCGTTTTAGTTTACTGCTATTGCTTTCTTCATGACTTATACATGTTCCTATGACTATGAGATTATGCAACTCCCGATTACCGGAGGAACACTTTATGTGCTACCAAACGTTACAACGTAACTAGGTGATTATAAAGGTGCTCTACATGTGTCTCAGATGGTACTTGTTGAGTTGGCATAGATCAAGATTAGGATTTGTCACTCCGTTTGTCGGAGAGGTATCTCTAGGCCCTCTCGGTAATGCACATCACTATAAGCCTTGCAAGCAATGTGACTAATGAGTTCGTTGCGGGATGTTGCATTACAGAACGAGTAAAGAGACTTTCCGGTAACGAGATTGAACTAGGTATTGAGATACCGACGATCGAATCTCGGGCAAGTAACATACCGATGACAAAGGGAACAACGTATGTTGTTATACGGTTTGACCGATAAAGATCTTCATAGAATATGCAGGAACCAATATGAGCATCCAGGTTCCGCTATTGGTTATTGACCGGAGACATGTCTCGGTCATGTCTACATAGTTCTCAAACCCGTAGGGTCCACACGCTTAAAGTTCTGTGACGATCAGTATTATGAGTTTTTGTGTTTTGATGTACCGAAGGTAGTTCAGAGTCCCGGATATGATCACGGACATGACGAGGAGTGTAGAAATGGTCGAGGCGTAAAGATCGATATATTGGATGACCATGTTCAGACACCGAAAGTGTTTCGGGAGGTTTCACACATTTACCGGAGTACCGGGAGGTTACCAAAACCCCCCGGGCAGTATATTGGGCCTAATGGGCCTTAGTGGGAGAAGAGGAGGGGCGGACAAGGGCAACTGTGCGCCCCCTCCCCCTCTAGTCCGAATTGGACAAGGAGGGGGGCGCCCCCTTTCCTTCTCTTCCTCTCTTCCTTCCTTCTCCTCTCCTACTCCAACTAGGAAAAGAGGGAGTCCTACTCCCACTGCGTGCCCTCCTCCTTGGTCGGCTGCCTCCCCCCTAGCTCCTTTATATACGGGGGCAAGGGGCCACCCCATAGACACAACAATTGATCTGTTGATCTCTTAGCCGTGTGCGGTGCCCCCACCACCATAATCCACCTCAGTTATATCATAGCGGTGCTTAGGCGAAGCCCTGCGTCACTAGCTTCATCATCATCGTCACCACATCGTCGTGCTGACAAAACTCTTCCCTGAGCTCTATGGGATCGTGAGTTCGCGAGACGTCACCGAGCTGAACGTGTGCTGAACGCGAAGGTGTCATACGTTCGGTGATGAGGATTGGTCGATCATGAAGACGTACGACTACATCAACCGCGTTGTTATAACGCTTCTGCTTAACGGTCTACGAGGGTACGTGGACGACACTATCCCCTCTCGTTGCTATGCAACACCATGATCTTGCGTGTGCATAGGATTTTTTTTGAAATTATTGCGTTCCCAACATGGAGACCAGCGGGTTCTCGCCCCCGGCGAGGTAGCCCCCGCCGCGAAGGCCGGGGAGGGGCGTGCGGGGGAGGGGGAGGTGGAGCTGGAGGTGGAAGGTGGTGGTGTCTGCTCAGGGGCCGTCGCTCTCCAGCGCGAAGGACGGGGAGGGGCGTGCGAGGGAGGTGGAGGTGGAGGTTGCTAGTGGAGAGCGGGGCTACGCACCGCAACGGAAAGGCGACGGCTTTGCGGACGGGGAGGCATCGTCAAAGTGAACAACGACTACTCCATGTTCAGATTTGCTCCTGTTCTTTGTTCTACACAAGGTACCATCTCGCTGTTCTGCACTGCCCATGTTCAGATTTACTCCTCCTAGAATTAGTTCTTCTTCTTCTTCTTCTTCTTCTTCTTCTTCTTCTTCTTCTTACTTATCGCTCTTTGTAACAGAAGCTGGACATCACAATCGTCAGAGCCACGAACTATGTGGAGTGCCCTGCAAAGGAGAAGTACGTCAAATTTAAATCAAGTTAAATGGAAAGTGATGGGTAACGTAGCAGAATTTTAAAATTTTCTACGCATCACCAAGATCAATCTATGGAGTCATCTAGCAACGAGGGAGAGGGGAGTGCATCTACATACCCTTGTAGATCGCGCACGGAAGCGTTCAAGAGAACGGGGTTGATGGATTCGTACTTGTCGTGATCCAAATCACCGATGACCTAGCACCGAACAGACGGCACCTCCGCGTTCAACACACATACGGTTGGGAAGACGTCTCCTCCAACTTGATCCAGCAAGGGGAAAGGAGAGGTTGATGAAGATCCAGCAGCACGACGGCGTGGTGGTGGAAGCAACGGTGATCTCGCCAGGGCTTCGCCAAGCTCAGGGAGAGGGAGGAGTGTCACGGGAGGGAGAGGAAGGTGCCAGGGGCTAGGGTGCGGCTGCCCTCCCTCCCCCCCACTATATATAGGACCCCTAGGGGGGGCGCCGGCCCTAGGAGATTGAATCTCCAAGGGGGGCGGCGGCCAAGGGGGTGGAGTGCCCCCCAGGCGAAGTGGGGCGCCCCCCACCCCTAGGGTTTCCAACCCTAGGCGCAGGGGAGGCCCATGGGGGGTGCACCAGCCCATTAGGGGCTGGTTCCCCTCCCACATCAGCCCATGGGCCCTCCGGGATAGGTGGCCCCACCCGTTGGACCCCCGGGACCCTTCGGGTGGTCCCGGTACAATACCAATTACCCCGAAAACCTTCCCGATGGCCGAAACTAGACTTCCTATATATAAATCTTCACCTCCGGTCCATTTCGGAACTCCTCGTGACGTCCGGGATCTCATCCGGGACACCGAACAACTTTCGGGTTACCGTATACTAATATCTCAACAACCCTAGCGTCACCGAACCTTAAGTGTGTAGACCCTACGGGTTCGGGAGACACGTAGACATGACCGAGATGACTCTCCGGTCAATAACCAGCATCGGGATCTGGATACCCATGTTGGCTCCCACATGCTCCTCGATGATCTCATCGGATGAACCATGATGTCGAGGATTCGATCAATCCCGTATACAATTCCCTTTGTCAATCGGTACGTTACTTGCCCGAGACTCGATCGTCGGTATCCCAATACCTCGTTCAATCTCGTTACCGGCAAGTCACTTTACTCGTACCGTAATGCACGATCCCGTGATCAACCACTTGGTCACATTGAGCTCATTATGATGATGCATTACCGAGTGGGCCCAGAGATACCTCTCCGTCATACGGAGTGACAAATCCCAGTCTCGATTCGTGCCAACCCAACAGACACTTTTGGAGATACCCGTAGTGTACCTTTATAGTCACCCAGTTACGTTGTGACGTTTGGCACACCCAAAGCACTCCTACGGTATCCGGGAGTTGCACAATCTCATGGTCTAAGGAAATGATACTTGACATTCGGAAAAGCTATAGCAAACGAACTACACGATCTTTGAGCTATGCTTAGGATTGGGTCTTGTCCATCACATCATTCTCCTAATGATGTGATCCCGTTATCAATGACATCCAATGTCCATAGTCAGGAAACCATGACTATCTTTTGATCAACGAGCTAGTCAACTAGAGGCTCACTAGGGACGTGTTGTGGTCTATGTATTCACACATGTATTACGATTTCCGGATAACACAATTATAGCATGAACAATAGACAATTATCATGAACAAAGAAATATAATAATAACCATTTTATTATTGCCTCTAGGGCATATTTCCAACAGTCTCCCACTTGCACTAGAGTCAATAACCTAGTTACATTGTGATGAATCGAACACCCATGCAGTTCTGGTGTTGATCATGTTTTGCTCTAGGGAGAGGTTTAGTCAACGGATCTGCCACATTCAGGTCCGTATGTACTTTACAAATATCTATGTCTCCATTTTGAACAGTTTCACGAATGGAGTTGAAGCGACGCTTGATATGCCTGGTCTTCCTGTGAAACCTGGGCTCCTTGGCAAGGGCAATAGCTCTAGTGTTGTCACAGAAGAGAGTCATCGGGCCCGACGCATTGGGTATGACTCCTAGGTCGGTAATGAACTCCTTCACCCAGATTGCTTCTTGTGCTGCCTCCGAGGCTGCCATGTACTCCGCTTCACATGTAGATCCTGCCACAACGCTTTGCTTGCAATTGTACCAGCTTACTGCCCCACCATTCAAAATATACACGTATCCGGTTTGTGACTTAGAGTCATCCAGATCTGTGTCGAAGCTAGCATCGACGTAACCCTTTACGACGAGCTCTTCGTCACCTCCATAAACGAGAAACATATCCTTAGTCCTCTTCAGGTACTTTAGGATATTCTTGACCGCTGTCCAGTGTTCCATGCCGGGATTACTTTGGTACCTTCCTACCAAACTTACGGCAAGGTTTACATCAGGTCTGGTACACAGCATGGCATACATGATAGACCCTATGGCCGAGGCATAGGGGACGACACTCATCTTTTCTCTATCTTCTGCCATGGTCGGGCATTGAGCCGTGCTCAATCTCGTACCTTGCAATACAGGCAAGAACCCCTTCTTTGACTGATCCATATTGAACTTCTTCAATATCTTGTCAAGGTACGTACTCTGTGAAAGACCAATGAGGCGTCTCGATCTATCTCTATAGATCTTGATGCCTAATATGTAAGCAACTTCTCCAAGATCCTTCATTGAAAAATGCTTGTTTAAGTAGGCCTTTATGCTTTCCAAGAATTCTATATCATTTCCCATCAACAGTATGTCATCCACATACAATATGAGAAATACTACAGAGCTCCCACTCACTTTCTTGTAAATGCAGGCTTCTTCATAAGTCTGCGTAAACCCAAACGCTTTGATCATCTCATCAATACAAATGTTCCAACTCCGAGATGCTTGCACCAGCCCATAAATCGAGCGTTGGAGCTTGCACACCTTTTCAGCACTCTTAGGATCGACAAAACCTTCCGGCTGCATCATATACAATTCTTCCTTAAGGAAACCATTAAGGAATGCCGTTTTGACGTCCATTTGCCATATCTCATAATCATAGAATGTGGCAATTGCTAACATGATTCAGACAGACTTCAGCTTCGCTACGGGTGAGAAAGTCTCATCGTAGTCAACCCCTTGAACTTGTCGATAACCCTTAGCAACAAGCCGAGCTTTATAGATGGTTACATTACCATCCGCGTCTGTCTTCTTCTTAAAGATCCATTTTCTATGGCTCGCCGATCATCGGGCAAGTTAGTCAAAGTCCATACTTCATTTTCATACATGGATCCTATCTCGGATTTCATGGCTTCCAGCCATTTGTCGGAATCCGGGCCCGCCGTCGCTTCTTCATAGTTCGAAGGTTCACCGTTGTCTAACAACATGATTTCCAAGACAGGGTTGCTGTACCACTCTGGTGCGGAACGTGTCCTTGTGGACCTACGAAGTTCAGTAGCAACTTGATCTGAAGTTTCATGATCATCATCATTAACTTCCTCTCTAGTCGGTGCAGGCACCTCAGGAACAATTTCCTGAGCTGCGCCACTCCTCGGTTCAAGAGGTAATACTTCATCAAGTTCTACTTTCCTCCCACTTATTTCTTTCGAGAGAAACTCTTTCTCTAGAAAGGATCCATTCTTGGCAACAAAGATCTTGCCTTCGGATCTGAGGTAGAAGGTATACCCAATAGTTTCTTTAGGGTATCCTATGAAGACACATTTTTCTGATTTGGGTTCGAGCTTTTCAGGTTGAAGTTTCTTGACATAAGCATCGCATCCCCAAACTTTTAGAAACGATAGCTTAGGTTTCTTCCCAAACCATAATTCATACGGTGTCGTCTCAACGGATTTTGACAGAGCCCTATTTAAAGTGAATGCGGCAGTCTCTAAAGCATAGCCCCAAAATGACAGCGGTAGATCGGTAAGAGACATCATAGATCGCACCATATCCAATAGAGTGCGATTACGACGTTCGGACACACCATTACGCTGAGGTGTTCCAGGCGGCGTGAGTTGTGAAACTATTCCACATTTCCTTAAGTGTGTGCCAAATTCATGACTCAAGTATTCTCCCCCACGATCTGATCGCAAGAACTTGATTTTTCTGTCACGTTGATTCTCAACCTCACTCTGAAATTCCTTGAACTTTTCAAAGGTCTCAGACTTGTGTTTCATTAAGTAGACATACCCATATCTACTCAAGTCATCAGTGAGGGTGAGAACATAACGATAGCCACCGCGAGCCTCAACACTCATTGGACCGCACACATCAGTATGTATGATTTCCAATAAGTTGGTTGCTCGCTCCATTGTTCCTGAGAACGGAGTCTTGGTCATTTTACCCATGAGGCATGGTTCGCATGTGTCAAATGATTCGTAATCAAGAGACTCCAAAAGTCCATCTGCATGGAGCTTCTTCATGCGTTTGACACCTATGTGACCAAGGCGGCAGTGCCACAAGTATGTGGGACTATCATTATCAACCTTACATCTTTTGGTATTCACACTATGAATATGTGTAACATTACGCTCGAGATTCATTAAGAATAAACCATTCACCAGCGGAGCATGACCATAAAACATATCTCTCATATAAATAGAACAACCATTATTCTCGGATTTAAATGAGTAGCCATCTCGAATTAAACGAGATCCTGATACAATGTTCATGCTCAAAGCTGGCACTAAATAACAATTATTGAGGTTTAAAACTAATCCCGTAGGTAAATGTAGAGGCAGCGTGCCGACGGCGATCACATCGACCTTGGAACCATTCCCGACGCGCATCGTCACCTCGTCCTTCGCCAGTCTCCGCTTATTCCGCAGCTCCTGCTTTGAGTTACAAATGTGAGCAACCGCACCGGTATCAAATACCCAGGAGCTACTACGAGTACTGGTAAGGTACACATCAATTACATGTATATCACATATACCTTTAGTGTTGCCGGCCTTCTTGTCCGCTAAGTATTTGGGGCAGTTCCGCTTCCAGTGACCACTTCCCTTGCAATAAAAACACTCAGTCTCAGGCTTGGGTCCATTCTTTGACTTCTTCCCGGCAGCTTGCTTACCGGGTGCGGCAACTCCCTTGCCGTCCTTCTTGAAGTTCTTTTTACCCTTGCCTTTCTTGAACTTAGTGGTTTTATTCACCATCAACACTTGATGTTCCTTTTTGATTTCCACCTCCGCTGATTTCAGCATTGAATATACCTCAAGAATGGTCTTTTCCATCCCCTGCATATTGAAGTTCATCACAAAGCTCTTGTAGCTCGGTGGAAGCGACTGAAGGATTCTGTCAATGACCGCGTCATCCGGGAGATTAACTCCCAGCTGAGTCAAGCGGTTATGCAAACCAGACATTTTGAGTATGTGCTCACTGACAGAACTGTTTTCCTCCATCTTACAACTGAAGAACTTGTCGGAGACTTCATATCTCTCGACCCGGGCATGAGCTTGGAAAACCATTTTCAGCTCTTCGAACATCTCATATGCTCTGTGTCGCTCAAAATGCTTTTGGAGCCCTGGTTCTAAGCTGTAAAGCATGCCGCGCTGAACGAGGGAGTAATCATCAGCACGTGACTGCCAAGCGTTCATAACGTCTTGGTTCTCTGGATGGGTGCGTCACCTAGCGGTGCTTCTAGGACATAATCTTTCTTGGCAACTATGAGGATGATCCTCAGGTTCCGGACCCAGTCCGTATAGTTGTTGCCATCATCTTTCAGCTTGGTTTTCTCTAGGAACGCGTTGAAGATGAGGGCAACATTAGCGTGGTCCATTTGATCTACAAGACATAGTGTAAAGATTTTAGACTAAGTTCATGATAATTAAGTTCATCTAATCAAATTATTCAATGAACTCCCACTCAGATAGACATCCCTCTAGTCATCTAAGTGAAACATGATCCGAGTCAACTAGGCCGTGTCCGATCATCACGTGAGACGGACTAGTCAACATCGGTGAACATCTTCATGTTGATCGTATCTTCTATACGACTCATGCTCGACCTTTCGGTCTTCTGTGTTCCGAGGCCATGTATGTACATGCTAGGCTCGTCAAGTCAACCTAAGTGTATTGCGTGTGTAAATCTGGCTTACACCTGTTGTATTCGAACGTTAGAATCTATCACACCCGATCATCACGTGGTGCTTCGAAACAATGAACCTTCGCAACGGTGCATAGTTAGGGGGAACACTTTCTTGAAATTATTACGAGGGATCATCTTATTTAAGCTACCGTCGTTCTAAGCAAATAAGATGTAAAACATGATAAACATCACATGCAATCAAATAGTGACATGATATGGCCAATATCATTTGCTCCTTTTGATCTCCATCTTCGGGCTCCATGATCATCGTTGTCACCAGCATGACACCATGATCTCCATCATCATGATCTCCATCATCGTCTCTTCTTGAAGTTGTCTCATCATCTATTACTTCTACTACTATGGCTAATGCTTTAGCAATAAAGTAAAGTAATTACATGACGTTTATGTTGACACGCAGGTCATAAATAAATAAAGACAACTCCTATGGCTCCTGCCGGTTGTAATACTCATCGGCATGCAAGTCGTGATTCCTATTAGAAGAACATGATCAATCTCATACATCACATATATCATTCATCACATCCTTTTGGCCATATCACATCACACGGCACATGCTGCAAAAACAAGTTAGACGTCCTCTAATTGTTGTTGCAAGTTTTTACGTGGATGCTATAGTTTTCTAGCAAGAACGTTTCTTACATACGCCAAAACCACAACGTGATATGCCAATTTCTATTTACCCTTCATAAGGACCCTTTTCATCGAATCCGATCCGACTAAAGTGGGAGAGACAGACACCCGCCAGCCACCTTATGCAACTAGTGCATGTCAATCGATGGAACCAGTCTCACGTAAGCGTACGTGTAAGGTCGGTCCGGGCCGCTTCATCCCACGATGCCACCGAATCAAGATAAGACTAGTAACGACAAGCAAATTGACAATATCCATGCCCACAACTGCTTTGTGTTCTACTCGTGCATAGAAACTACGCATAGACCTAGCTCATGATGCCACTGATGGGTAACGTAGCAGAATTTTAAAATTTTCTACACATCACCAAGATCAATCTATGGAGTCATCTAGCAATGAGGGAGAGGGGAGTGCATCTACATACCCTTGTAGATCGCGCGCGGAAGCGTTCAAGAGAACGGGGTTGATGGAGTCATACTCGTCGTGATCCAAATCACCGATGACCTAGCGCCGAATGGACAACACCTCCGCGTTCAACACACGTACGGTTGGGAAGACGTCTCCTCCAACTTGATCCAGCAAGGGGAAAGGAGAGGTTGATGAAGATCCAGCAGCACGACGGCGTGGTGGTGGAAGCAACGGTGATCTCGGCAGGGCTTCGCCAAGCTCAGGGAGAGGGAGGAGTGTCACAGGAGGCAGAGGGAGGCGCCAGGGGCTAGGGCGCGGCTGCCCTCCCTCCCCCCCACTATATATAGGACCCCTAGGGGGGAGCCGGCCCTAGGAGATTGAATCTCCAAGGGGTGGGGGCGGCAAAGGGGGGTGGAGTGCCCCCCAAGCCAAGTGGGGCGCCCCCACCCTAGGGTTTCCAACCCTAGGCGCAGGGGGAGGCCCATGGGGGGCGCACCAGCCCACTAGGGTCTGGTTCCCCTCCCACTTCAGCCCATGGGATCCTCCGGGATAGGTGGCCCCACCCGGTGGACCCCCGGGACCCTTCCGGTGGTCTCGGTACAATACCGATTACCCCGAAAACCTTCCCGATGGCCGAAACTTGACTTCCTATATAAATCTTCACCTCTGGACCATTCCGGAACTCCTCGTGACGTCCGGGATCTCATCCGGGACTCCGAGCAACTTTCGGGTTACTGTATACTAATATCTCAACAACCCTAGCGTCACCGAGCCTTAAGTGTGTAGACCCTACGGGTTCGGGAGACACACAGACATGACCGAGACGACTCTCCAGTCAATAACCAACAGCGGGATCTGGATACCCATGTTGGCTCCCACATGCTCCTCGATGATCTCATCGGATGAACCACGATGTCGAGGATTCGATCAATCCCGTATACAATTCCCTTTGTCAATCGGTACGTTACTTGCCCGAGACTCGATCGTCGGTATCCCAATACCTCGTTCAATCTTGTTACCGGCAAGTCATTTTACTCGTACCGTAATGCATGATCCCGTGATCAACCACTTGGTCACATTGAGCTCATTATGATGATGCATTACCGAGTGGGCCCAGAGACACATCTCCGTCATACGGAGTGACAAATCCCAGTCTCGATTCGTGCCAACCCAACAGACAATTTCGGAGATACCCGCAGTGTACCTTTATAGTCACTCAGTTACATTGTGACGTTTGGCACACCTAAAGCACTCCTACGGTATCCGGGAGTTTCACAATCTCATGGTCTAAGGAAATGATACTTGACATTCAGAAAAGCTATAGCAAACGAACTACACGATCTTTGAGCTATGCTTATGATTGGGTCTTGTCCATCACATCATTCTCCTAATGATGTGATCCCGTTATCAATGACATCCAATGTCCGTAGTCAGGAAACCATGACTATCTTTTGATCAATGAGCTAGTCAACTAGAGGCTCACTAGGAACGTGTTGTGATCTATGTATTCACACATGTATTACGATTTCCGGATAACACAATTATAGCATGAACAATAGACAATTATCATGAACAAAGAAATATAATAATAACCATTTTATTATTGCCTCTAGGGCATATCTCCAACAGAAAGAGAATCACTCTGACAACAATACTGTTACTGAAAATATTTCAGTTTCAGTTAACTGCTTGCTTGCTCTCTTCTTGTTTGAGCACACACACCCCCTTGCCCACACACCCTTTTCTGTTAATTACTCCTTTATTGAATGCAAAACTACTCCAGCAGTACATAGTCATTATCAGTAGTAATATAAAAAGTTTCAAAGTTGCACATGGTCATTTTTAGCAGTAATGCAAATGTATTATTTTTACTATTGTTTACTCCTATCAAATAAACTACTACATGTCAATATTGCTAGTGTTTATTTACTCCTATGAAATAAACTACTCCATGTCAAATAAACCTTGCTAGGTGAATCTTTTCCATTAATCAAACTTAACTGAATTTAAAGCACATAACCTTGTGGGATCTTACTGTCAATTACTGACTGTTTATAATTGTTTTCTTGAGTACTTAATCATGATCTGGAGTACTAGCATGAAGTAATTTTTTTGCTAGAGTACAATTACAAGCACGAGTACACATAATTTCTTGTAGCAGATGGAGCACATAAAAATGGAGTAAGTCACCTCTTGTTGATCTACTAATTTGTCAAATTTCTGCTCCAGCAAATGGAGTACTCCTTGCTGATCTTGCTTTTGTTTTGACAGGTGGACAGATGGACAGTGGTTGCTCCTTGCTGATCAATTCAAAATTGCTCTAGCGATCAATTCAAGCTTGATGTGACTGGCAAGAAGACGTCCTGGTCAATCACCACATCTGATCAATTTTTGTCTGTGGCGAGAAGAAGTGGTACAACTCTAGCGATCAATTTCTCCGGCGATTAACAATTTTGATCAATTCTAACAGTAGCACGGGCGGCGCTACTGCTACTGTTGGTCAGTGCAGGGAGGAGCATGGACGGAGGTCAATTGGCCGGATCTAGAGCTCCAGTGCCTGAATCGAGGAGCTGGGAGGCTGAGGCGGGAGGAGGAGGAGCACGGGCGGTGCTGCTGCTGTTGGTTAGTGTGGGAAGTCGCGGGCGGCTGGAGGCTGTGGCGAACGGGGAGGGAGCTGCGTACGAGCTTGGGCTCTCGATTGGAGCGGAGGAAGGCAGCCGACGCGGACGGACGCCGGAGCTGCAGCGGTGGGGTGGAGCCTGGCGGAGGGGAGGAGCGATGGAGGAAGACGACGATCCCCAGCGACAAGTAACTTTTCAAATTGGGGGTAGTCTGGTATTTTGACCTGTTTTCACCTGGTCAGAATTTTCTATGAGCGACAAATATATCGAACCCCCCTTACACCAGGTCGAGTTAGGGCTAGCTGTTTTTTTCTACTCTTTTTTGCGTTTTCACCTGGGATTCAATGTTTTCTCTTTTCTCTCTCCCATCTTTATTTTTCTTTTTCTTTCTTTTTCAGGTTGCACGAACTTTTTTTAAACTCGATGAACTTTTTTTCAAAATTGGTGAACTTTTTTCTCAAAATTGATGAACTTTTTCTAGTTCAATGTTTTCTTTTGCAAATTCAACTAACTTTTTTTTGAATACATTAACTTCTTTCATTTTTTGTGAACTTTTCCCAAAATTCATCAACTTTTTCCAGTTAGATTAAGTTTTTAAAAATCTGATGAGCTTTTTTCTGAAAATTGTTGTTTTTTTAAGCTGTGAACTTTTTCAAAATTCATCAACTTTTTCCAATTAGATTAAGTTTTGAAAAATCCGATGATTTTTTTTAAATTGTTGTTTTCTTTAAGTTTGTGAACTTTTTAAAATTCAATGGACTTCTTTGCAAAATCGATGAACTTTTTTAAAAATTCATTAACTTCTTCAAAAACCACGAACATTTTTTGAATTTACGTTTTTTTTGAATTGTATTTTTTCAAAATCAACAGTTGACCAGTCAGATGGTCAACTGCGATCAAGCGAACCAGAGTAACCATCGAGCGCTTGTCTTCTTTCTTGGGCCGGCCCATGAGCGGAGGCATAGGGATGCTTAAGACGTCCTATAGGAGCTCCCGTAGTCTTCAGTTGAGCCTTCCAACTAATCCGCACGAACCATGCAAAAACAAAAGACTAATCCGTGCGAGACAGCGAGTTCACTCCTCTGTATATATTTCATGACAGCCATCTTCATATACACCTGGTTGCTTTCTTTTCCACCAATGGGATGGAATCATGCAATGAGCGGACCAAAAGAAGAAGAAAGGGATGGACACCTATAGGGGTATAGCAATGAGCGTATGTGTGTACGTGAGTAATGCGATTGTACTGTGTTAAAAAAACAACAGGTGTTCAAAAAAAAAACAATAGGTAGCCGGGACTACCTGCACGGTCCCGCGACCGTTTTCGCGCGAAAACTGGCCGGCCCTCCAGATCATTCGACAAAAAACAGGAGGGACGCAGAGTCGCAGACAATGGGAATCGGGTTGGCAGGCTGAATCTGAGTGGAGAGCGGCGGGAGAGAGCCATCAGCCGCGGGGCCCCGGCCGCATTAGCGCCAGGAACTCACCTGATCGGAACCACCAGACCAGAGGCAGCCGGCGTTTGTCAAATTCCAGCGCCGAGTCCGACCCGCGAAAACGACCTCCACCATCATCCCCCTCCCAGCGCGCGGCCCCCCTCCGTCCCCGTCCCACATGGACAGTGCTCTGCCTCTGCCCCGGGTCACACACCTTGCCCCCGCCTTCGCCGGGCCGCGCCGTCGGGCCGGCGCGTGGCCCCGTCCACCGGGAGACGACGAAGAAGCCACTGCCGTGGCGCAGGAAGGCCGTCCGTCCGTCCGTGCGCGCCGCACTTTGGCCGCCGCCGGCCGGCACTCAGCGCGCACAAGTCAATCCCTGCTACCGCGGGCGCGTGCGCGTGCGCGTGCGGCTGCCATAGCCTTGCCGTGTCTCGGCTCGTGCAGGAATATGCATGGACAGCGCGATGGTTGGGCCGGATACGCGGCGGATTCGATTTGACCTTCAAGCGCCAGCAGCAGCACGATCTTCCGTCCGTCCGTCCGGCTATTCTCGCGATCTCTGACTCTCGAGAGGCTGACCGGTCGAGAAACTGGGCACGTCCCGTGCCCGAGTGGAGACGGTGAGGAGGTGAGGTCACGACGGCGACGGTTGGAGACGCGCGACGACCCGGAGTTGAAATCCGGGGCGCGCTGTCGGGCGCCGCTGCCATGTTAACCTGTCTGGGCCAATCGCGGGGCTCGATTAAGCGTGCCAACGGGTTTTCCTTCCGTGTGATGGCGAGCGAATCCACTCCGGTTTTTTATAAATGGCAGGGTGACCGTGAAATTCTCCACCACTGGCCGTTTGTGGATATTTTTGTGCTGCCGATCGCGTCGCCGTCTTCCTTTTCTGATTAGACGTCTGATGAAGAGATCGTCGGTCAAGGACAGGCGTATTGCGTCTCTTCAAAGCGCGTATGTATGCTACGAGTGTGTACACAGTCAGAGAAGATGTTTGGAATCCACCACGAGTGTTCTTTGTTGAACAGAAAGGCCAATCCTCGCATTTTCGCCGCATCTCTTATTATTCCCGCGGCGCGATTCGAGTGATGCAGGAAAATTAGTAAATCCACCAAGGGAAGAGATCTTTCCCGGAACATCCCTATATTCTCCACCGCCTTCGGACGAGGCAGCGGCAGCATGCATTTGCGGAGCTAACACACTGCTAATGGTTTTCGAAAATCCAGGCCTCAAGGAGAAAAAATTGGATGGTGCGGGAGGCTCTCAAAGGAAATGCTTGGATTCTCAAAATCAAACCCAACACCGTTCTCACCGTTGGTCACATTCGTGAATTCTTCATTCTTTGAATGCTTGTCCATGACTTTCGCCTTGATGAGCAAGTCCAAGATGATATCACTTGGAAGCACGCGAATGATGGGATATAAACTGGGGAGATGCGGCTTAAAAGAACTGGCCCATACTCGGCGGCCACCGTGTATATGGCTCAGTCCCCCCCCCCCCCCCCCCCCCCGGGTCAAATTCTTCGCTTGGCTAGCTATACAAGACCGTATTTGGACCGTCGATCGGTTGGAGAGACATGGTTGGACAAACTGTGGGCTTTGCCAACTATGTAAGAGAGAGCAAGAAATAGGGCCACACCTCTTCTTCAAGTGTCGGCACACGCTTAGACTTTGGAGAGCTATCGTCGAGAAGCTTGGGCTACATCACGTCAACACCTCCGAGTGGCATCTTGATGATTCCGTCAACGCGTGGTGGGACAAACGGACCGATAATCGAAACCCAAACCGGCATGCCATGACCTCTCTCACCATGCTCATCTCATGGACCATTTGAAACGAGCGGAATGCCAGAGTATTTCGCCAAAAATTTGCACCACCACCTTTTCTCCTTGGATCCATTCTTGAAGAAGCAAAGCTATGGGTTACTGCCGGTGCAAAAAAGCTTGGGACTGTAATTTTTTGGGAGTAGTTGTCATGCTGATCTATGTGAGGTGTTATGTAAAACTCTAAACTTCACTCTTTTCTTATTTAATAGATGAGGCAGATCTTATGCCTCCACTTCGAAAAAAAATCCATGCAGACCATGTGTATCCATGTCTGCGTGCTGCACTCTGTGTGTTCAAACGAAAATGGGCGGATGCATCGTCCATGCATGCCACGACGGCTCCCACATCTTCTGTTCTGAACTCGTCTTGTGAGACAGTGTGGTGACCAACTGACCATATATCCATATATATATGTACGTATATACGGAGTATTATCCATCTTCAAACCAGCTTGACTGCGGCTTGACCATCACGCGTGACCAAACACCAGTTTTATACTGGTAGTACTGCAGGCAGGGCCGGGACAGGAAGAGAACAAAAGCCAGCGTTGTCCCGTTCCCAGTTCGATCGTTCCGCAAGTTGGTTCGGAAACCCAATATTCTCCTGGATCGCAACGTCCCAAGCAGCTAGAGACAAGATGAGGGAAAGAGGAGGAGGACGAAATGTGTGGTGAACAGACATGCTAATGGCCGGTTCTAATCTAATACTAACAATCACTTGTAAAGAGGGGTCTGCGAGATGCTATTAAACTAGGATAGGAGGGCGATTGAAAGCTGCAGTCGGCCTGCCTGCCTGCCCGTGAAACCCAGAGGATCGTGGAATTCCATACGTTCCTTTCCGCGGATCGCAGGCATTGGATTCTTGCGACGTACGTCTGGTTGCCGCGTGGAGTGTGCATCGGACGGGGACCTCCTCCTCCTCCTCTTGTCGTTTCAGTTTCGTACTCGCACTTCTCTGGTTATTACCACTCCACTGATGGCGGGAGATACACACACTACAACTTGCTCCGTTCACAAATATTACCTCCCTCCCGAAAAGCTTGTTTTTTTTTTGAAAAACAGGATTACTCCAGCCTCTCATCAAAATGTTGCATGCAATCATATATTATTAATAGTGCGAAATCTAGCAACCGAACAATCTCAACCCGAAAATAAAGGGAAAACAAACCCCGAAGCCGAATACCTCGTGACAGTAACTCCCCCAGATAGCCACTAACCCTATGTTACAAGACACATCAGGAACGAAAAATACACATCTTCAATCGTCGCGCGTGCGCCGATGATGGCGAGTCCAGCATAAGGTTGAACTACGGATTCTCACCCCCAAAGCCAAGCCTCAATCCACCACCTTTGGCAAGGACATGACGCAGGCGCGCGTCGACATAGCTCGATCAGAGATCTTGTGTTTCCACTGGAGTGCATAAACTCGTCGTTGAAGCCGTTTGTACCATCTGCTCTTATCCGTCTACCGACGCCTCGATAGCTGGATACCTCTGGAGGAGACAACGGAAGACAAAGACGTCCCACACCGCCTCCCTCCTGCCATTGTCGCACCACGTTCAGTCCAACAACAACAGGCTAATCATGACACCTCTGCCAGAGCCACCATGCATCACCTGCCGGTAGCAGGCATGACTTACGTCTACGTATAAGACGTCGTGCGTAGCATCCGCCGGTGGCTTCACCTGCCGGCGACAAGCACCGCCTGACAACTCCGAAAGAGGCACATGTGTCACCAGCCGAGCCGCATCAAACCCGACCTGCTGATGGAGGGGACGTCCCATACCGCCACAAGCCTCAGAAAGGCCGTCGCCACCTCGAGATCCAGATTTCGAGTCACCCACACGACCCCGAAGTCCGCCACCATTGATGAAGAGGGGAAGCTGGTTAGATACATTCGTAATCGAGCTTTTTAGGATGGAGGAAGTATAGATATTTTGGATATTTCAATACGGACTACATACGGGCTGAAATGAGTGAGCAAACACACCAAAACATGTCTATATATTCTCCAGAAAAAAAATAAAACATGTCTATATACATCCGATTCAAAAAAAGTTAGAACATCATATACTTATATACATGTGATTCACAAAAAATTAGAACATCTTAGGCCTCCTTTGGTTGGAGGAATCTTATAGGATTTCTAGAGGATAGGATTTTTATAGGAAAAATTCCTATGAAGCCCTTTGGTTTGTAGGAATGGATTCCTATTCCTATATAGGATAGGAATCAATCCTTCACATTTCAAAGGAAAAAAAAACATTAACCTAGACTCAATGAAAAAAATCCTATCCTATGAATCAAGTGACATCTTTTTCCCTATAGGAAGTGAGATGCATGCCACCTCACTTCCTATGATTTTCCTATTCCTATGATATTTCTATCCTATGAACCAAATATATTTGTGAACTGAGGAAGTAATTAATAGAGGTTGGAACTCCTGTTTCCCTGTTTTGTTTGAAATCGGCCAATCAGTCCAAGTACCTGTGCGAGTATAGTCAGGAGCATGCATGCATCATGCCCTAGCCCTATTTGCCCTATTTATGCACATAACATAGTGATCTGCTCGCAAAAGGCCAAGAACAAGAACAAAAACAGGAACAAGGAAGTGATCTGGAGCACGCAACACATGCATGACGTACTTCCTGTCGTAAAAAGTTGGCCAGTTATCACGCGATGCGATCGATTCTCGGCTGGCAAACTAGGCAGGCGACGTTGGTGTTGGATATGCGTGCTGGATTTCGGTGTTCCCGCGCCCCCTCGTGCCAAAGCTTTCGACCATACAACCACACCAAGTTTTACACATGTCGTTCTTGATATTGCACCTGCCTGTGCTGCCCACCTCTAAAGATATTTAGTACTAGTTAGTTACGTACCCACGTGTTAGTTGAGTAGTTTGCACCGTGGAGATCTGTTGTCCGTCATGATGAAACGGCACGGGATCGACCGTCTGGAAGATTGCTAAACAGAGAATACAATACACACAACACACTGCATGGTGCTAGCTTGCATGGATCTTGTGAAGGAAAAAGAAAAGAAAAGATCTATACAGTTTGGTACAGTGAGATCCGAGATCATCAGGCAATCCCATTTAAGTCTAAACAAGCTTGGTGTGCTACCTCACTCCGTCCCCACAGATGTACTGATGTACACGCCATCAGCTGCCGCATTACGGGAAATAATTAGGGCAGATAGCGCACCGGCCAAGGCTATAGGTACGTACTGTATATGCAAATGCATGCAACGCTGTTCGTGCCTCATTGGCTCAGATAGCTGTAATGTATCGATCAGTCATGATACGGATACAACCTGGAGGTGGAGGAGCGATTGGACCGGCCGGCTGCTTTGCAAACAGTTGTTGATCCATGGTACACTTGGATACTTGCCAAACTGTGCATAGCCCAAAGGAGAAGTCTTCTTTTACACTGTTCTTTCCAGCATTGTGTTGTACCCTTACCACTACCAGCTGCCGCTGCAGTAACTTGATGCTTACGCTGTAGTAATTCTGGCAAAAATGCGGTGCCGGTGGCAGGAAACTCATGTGGCCTTGTGTGACACGAGGCAGACAACTAACCGCGGGGCTGCAGCGGCTGCGGTGCAGTGGATTGGACGCAACAAAGCCGCCATGGGTAGCAGAGAGAGACAGGGAGAGGACCAGGTTCATCAATCTGCAAAGTGGAGGCCAGGGCCCTGTGTTCTTGTGTGACATCCGGAAGGCGCCTAAAACTTCTATCTCGTTACCACCATGCCATGCTACTCTCATGATCGTATGTTTGAACTGCAGGTGCGAGTGGTCACAGGCAATCAAGATTTGGCGTCGATGTGCTCACTTGCAAGGCCTGAGGACTGAGGTTGTTGCATTGCATGCATAGCTGCAATAATGCGCAAGCGAACAAAAGAAAAGGCAGTACTAGTACGTTGCATTGCTGGACTTTGGGGCAGTCTTATTGTGTGGCAGGCAACAACGGATCGGTTAACCCGAGAAATGCATGGGCCACACAGGGCGGTTTTAAACAGATTTGGCAATGATTGCTTGACCTAACAAATTCCATGCTTAGGCAAGAGACGAGGAGGAAACCTGGAAGATGAATAATGGCGAAAACGATAGTAGCGGGGAGCGGGTCAATCCTGGCTCCACGAGGCCTGAATGGGTCCTGATTTAAAAGACAACGAATCAGCTGCAACTTTTTTCGTATTCTCTTCCGACTTTTACTACCTTTGGAACTAATCTTGCACAAGTCCACGTTGAGGTCCTCTAGTGGAAATGATGGCTCCAAGAAAGTCCTCTTTGCTAGTCTTCTGCGTTTCAAGAAAAGTACCACTTCCTAGGATTGTTAGAGATATGACATGAAATAGAGAACGGATAAAAACGAATCGACACACATGGACACACGACTTTAACGTGAAAACCCCATCAATGCGAAGGAGAAAAAAAAAATCACGGATGCCATCCAGCGAAACTTCACCATATCAGGAGAGATTACAAACGCCAGAGTTTTACAACGATGAATTTATCTCATGCAAATGTCTAGGACTTGAACTTTGTTGTGTTGATCCCCCCACAAGGAAACTAGCTATCTAGGTTACGCTTAGTTTGCAAGAAAGAGATTATTAACCATTTATCCATACATTGCTTGATTGCTATATGTCTGGGGTGTAGTAAAGTGCACTTTTGGGATGACTGAATTTATATTCGTACAAGAAATTTGCAGATGGGTAAGGGCATGGCCATCACTCCAACAGGAGCAGTCAGACCTTCTACACTCGACTGCAACCTAGGATACCATGGCATCCACATTGTGTTAATGGTTTCAGTTACTCAACGGTAATATTATCTAATTAAATATGGTAGTTACCAGTAGTCAGTGATAGGGAAAGACCTAGTAGTGACGCGGGTTCAACTGCTAGTAGTAGCGCGGGTGCCCGCGCTATAGCTAACTGGGCAGTAGTAATGCGGATGCCACCCGCACTGCTGCTAATTATCTATAGCACGTGTGTGGGACCTGCACTATTACTATTAACTTCAAGAAAAGTACCACTTTCTAGGATTGTTAGAGATATGACACGAAATAAAGAACGGATAAAAACAAATCAACACAACATGAAAACCCCTTCAACGCGAAGGAGAAAAAACCACGAACGCCAGCCAGCGAAACTTCACTATATTAGAAGAAATTATGAATGCCAGAGATTTACAACAATGAATTTATCCGATGCAAACATCTTGGACTTGAACTATGTTGTGCTGGTTCCACCACAAGAAAATTAACCATCTAGGTTACACTTAGTTTGCAAGAAAGAAACTATTAACCATGTATTCATACATTGCTTGATGGCTATATGTCTGGGGTGTTTTAAAGTGCACTTTTGGGATGACTGAATATAGAACAAGAAATTTGTAGATAGATAACGGCATGGCCATCGCTCCAGCCGGAGCAGTCAGCCCTTCTACAGTCGACTGGAACCTAGGATACCATGCCACCCACGTCGTCTTAATGGTCTCAGTTACTCAACGGTAATATTATCTAATTAAATACGGTAGTTACCAGTAGTCAGTACTAGGGAAAGGCCTAGTAGTGGGGTGGGTTAAACAACTAGCAGTAGCGCGAGTGCCCTCGCTACAGCTAACTGGGCAGTAGTAGCGCGGGTGCCACCCACGCTACTACTAATTATATATAGAGCCTGTGTGGGACCTGCACTACTTTTATTAATTTCAAAAATTATTTTTCGGTATGCGTATTTACGTAGTATATAGGTTTTCTCGATCTCGAGCGTGCTGTAAATGGCCGCAACGGTTCGATCCAGCGAAGGCAGGGGTCGCCGGAGGCGCGCACGGGAAACACCAGACCAGATCCGGTGGCGGCTGCTAGAGAGGGACCGGATCCAGGGAAGAGCAAGGTGGCGGTGTGTGTGGCTCATCTTCGCGGCCAAGGCAGAGAGCTCTTGGTCATCCATGGCGATGACCTGCACAGGCATGGCCATGGGAGGGTGAGTCAAATCAGAGGAAGAGAGGGAAAAAGAGAAACAAGGGAGAGAGAAAGGAGATGGAGGGAGCAGCGAGGCTGGTCACTGGCGGTGAGGTGCTTCGACGAGGTGCCATGGAGGCGTAGGGGAAGGCCGGCGAGCTCCTGGACGCAGGCGGCGCGAGGCGGCGGCTTCCATGAGCGCCAAGGAGGAGGAGGCACGCATGGGCAGGAGTGCCATGGGAGAGCCTAGAGAGAGAGGAGGGGAGAGGACAAGCGATATGAGAGATTCGGGGGAGGAGATTGGGATTTCACGGCTGTTAAAAAACCCTATCTCAGCAGTAGCATGAGGGACGGGGACCACGTTACTACTAAGTGGGGTTTATACACCGCAATTACTATCAACTTAATAGCAGGGTAGGGCTTATACCCCGCGCTACTACTATCAACTTAGTAGCAGCGCGGGGTTTATATCCCACGCTACTACTATGGCTATCCCGGGGCACGGTGGGGACCACTTAGTAGTAGTGTGGACTTATACCCCGGGCTACTACTGCCAACTTAGTAGCAGCGCGGGGTAGCATGTGCCAGATAACCCGTCCCACTACTAAGTGGTTAATTACATATAGGGGTTTTCCTGGTAGTGAGTAATTGCCAGGGAACAGTCGGGTACACATGAGGCCATAGATAGCATTATTACCGGCCTGTATAGCCTCCTCCTAGCGACTGTCGGCGTTCTGGGATCGGGGGTACCCAGACTTGCCTACCTGCGGCCTAGCGCGCGACCTCATCGACGGCCCGGTGCGGCCCAGCGGCAAGACCCCCAAGACAAGACCCTTGCGAGGGCCCCTGATCTTGCAAGGGGGACGAGGCCGAGACCTCCCGAGGGGCAGCTCTCCGAGCTTGCCTCCCGAGGAGCAGAGATTTCTATGCAGGTACCCAGCCGCACGAGGCTATCGATGACGTAAGCCATGACGACCAAGGCCAGGCATGCGCGAGTGGGCGCAGAGGAGGACAACTTCCTCTTTGGTGCTAAGAAGGCAAGGACGTACATGGGCTCCCAAGGAATCCCCCAATAAAGCTTTCCATTCCAGTGTGACAAGACCAAGACCACGAGCTCGGCAGGATGGATGTCATCATCGAGCCCACCTCTGCGTCATGACCGGAAGCTTTGCAGGCTAAGACCACCTATCGTCAGGATTAGATGTACTTCTTGTCCCCTTTCAAATTGGCCGTTGTGGAACCCCTTCCTGCCTATGCTATGAGGGAAGAGGACCAAGGCCACTATAAATATAGGCTAGTCTCCACCATAGAGGGACGATCTGACCCCGGACCGATTCATCCTCACCATTCGAGCCCTCGCTAGGCAATTCTTTCATTGTACTAGTTCATCCTCTACCTCCTCGTGAGGCCAATATACCACAAAGCAGGAGTAGGGTTTTACACCGCAAGGTGGCCCGAACCTGGGTAAATCTCTGTGTTCATCTTCTTCCCCGCTCGCATGAACTCGACGAGGGTAGGCCGTCAGGAGGTGTGCTCGAGGCTAGAGCTGGTTGAGATCTTTGCACATGCCCCAGAGTTCAAACCTTCTTGGGTCTGCGGAGCCCCGATTCCGACATTTGGTGCGCCAGGTAGGGGCGTGTCGAAATCCTCCTTCGAGTTCCGCTTCGTCTCCGCTCTGTCGCTCCCATGGACGCCGCCCTGTTGGGGAATGTAGTAATTTCAAAAAAAAAAATCCTACGCACACGCAAGATCATGGTGATGCATAGCAACGAGAGGGGAGAGTGTTGTCCACGTACCCTCATAGACCGAATGCGGAAGCGTTAGCACAACATGATTGATGTAGTTGTATGTCTTCACGATCCGACCGATCAAGTACCGAACGCACGACACCTCCGAGTTCAGCACACGTTCAGCCCGATGACTTTCCTCGAACTCCGATCCAGCCGAGTGTTGAGGGAGAGTTTCGTCAGCACGACGGCGTGGTGATGATGATGATGTTCTACCGACGCAGGGCTTCGCCTAAGCACCGCTACAGTATTATCGAGATGGACTATGGTGGAAGGGGGCACCGCACACAACTAAAAGATCAAATGATCAATTGTTGTGTCTATGGGGTGCCCCCTGGCCATGTATATAAAGGGGTGGAGGAGGGGAGGGCCGGCCCTCTCTATAGGGCGCCCTAGGGGAGTCCTACTCCCACCGAGAGTAGGATTCCCCCTTTCCTAGTAGAACTAGGAGCCCTTCCAAGTAGTAGGAGTAGGAGAGAAGGAAAGGGAAAAGAGAAGAGAAGGAAGGAGGGGGCGCAACCCTCCCCCCTAGTCCAATTCGGACTAGGCCTTGGGGGGGCGCGCGGCCTGCCTCTCTCTCTTTCCCCTAAAGCCCAATAAGGCCCATACACTCCCCGGCGAATTCCCGTAACTCCTTGGTACTCCGATAAATACCCGAATCACTCGGAACCTTTCCGATGTCCGAATATAGTCGTCCAATATATCGATCTTTACGTCTCGACCATTTTGAGACTCCTCGTCATGTCCCCGATCTCATCCGGGACTCCGAACTACCTTCGGTACATCAAATCACATAAACTCATAATACAATCGTCATCGAAACTTTAAGCGTGCGGACCCTACGGGTTCGAGAACTATGTAGACATGACCGAGACACGTCTCCGGTCAATAACCAATAGCAGAACCTGAATGCTCATATTGGCTCCGACATATTCTACGAAGATCTTTATCGGTCAGACTGCATAACAACATACGTTGTTCCCTTTGTCATCGGTATGTTACTTGCCCGAGATTCGATCGTCGGTATCTCAATACCTAGTTCAATGTCGTTACCGGCAAGTCTCTGTACTCGTTCTGTAATACATCATCCCGCAACTAACTCATTAGTTGCAATGCTTGCAAGGCTTATAGTGATGTGCATTACCGAGTGGGCCCAGAGATACCTCTCCGACAATAGGAGTGACAAATCCTAATCTCGGAATACGCCTACCCAACAAGTACCTTCGGAGACACCTGTAGAGCACATTTATAATCAGCCAGTTACGTTGTGACGTTTCGTGGCACACAAAGTGTTCCTCCGGTAAACGGGAGTTGCATAATCTCATAGTCATAGGAGCATGTATAAGTCATGAAGAAAGCAATAGCAACAAACTAAACGCTCAAGTGCTAAGCTAACGGAATGGGTCAAGTCAATCACATCATTCTCCTAATGATGTGATCCCGTTAATCAAATGACAACTCATGTCTATGGTTAGAAAACATAACCATCTTTGATCAACGAGCTAGTCAAGTAGAGGCATACTAGTGACACTCTGTTTCTCTATGTATTCACACATGTATTATGTTTCCGGTTAATACAATTCTAGCATGAATAATAAACATTTATCATGATATAAGGAAATAAATAATAACTTTATTATTGCCTCTAGGGCATATTTCCTTCAGTCTCCCACTTGCACTAGAGTCAATAATCTAGTTCACATCACCATGTGATTTAATACCAATAGTTCACATCACCATGTGATTAACACCCATAGTTCACATCGACATGTGACCAATAACCAAAGGGTTTACTAGACTCAATAATCTAGTTCACATCGCTATGTGATTAACACCCAAAGAGTACTAAGGTGTGATCATGTTTTGCTTGTGAGAGAAGTTTAGTCAACGGGTCTGCCACATTCAGATCCGTAAGTATTTTGCAAATTTCTATGTCAACAATGCTCTGCACGGAGCTACTCTAGATAATTGCTCCCACTTTCAATATGTATTCAGATTGAGATTTAGAGTCATCCGGATCAGTGTCAAAATTTGCATCGACATAACCCTTTACGACGAACCTTTTTTGTCACCTCCATAATCGAGAAACATATCCTTATTCCACTAAGGATAATTTTGACCGCTGTCCAGTGATCTACTCCTAGATCACTATTGTACTCCCTTGCCAAAAAAACAGTGTAGGGTATACAATAGATCTGGTACACAACATGGCATGCTTTATAGAAACTATGGCCAAGGCATAGGGAATGACTTTCATTCTCTTTCTATCTTCTGCCGTGGTCGGGCTTTGAGTCTTACTTAGTTTCACACCTTGTAACACATGCAAGAACACTTTCTTTGACTGTTCCATTTTGAACTACTTCAAAATCTTGTCAAAGTACGTACTCATTGAAAAACTTATCAAGTGTCTTGATCTATCTCTATAGATCTTGATGCTCAATATGTAAGCAGCTTCACCGAGGTCTTTCTTTGAAAAACTCCTTTCAAACACTCCTTTATGCTTTGCAGAATAATTCTACATTATCTCCGATCAACAATATGTCATTCACATATACTTATCAGAAATGTTGTAGTGCTCCCACTCACTTTCTTGTAAATACAGGCTTCACCGCAAGTCTGTATAAAGCTATATGCTTTGATCAAATTATCAAAGCATATATTCCAACTCCGAGATCCTTGCACCAGTCCATAGATGGATTGCTGGAGCTTGCATATTTTGTTAGCACCTTTAGGATTGACAAAACTTTCTTGTTGCATCATATACAACTCTTCTTTAATAAATCCATTAAGGAATGTAGTTTTGTTTGTCCATTTGCCAGATTTCATAAAATGTGGCAATTGCTAACATGATTCGGACAGACTTAAGCATAGATACGAGTGAGGAACTCTCATCGTAGTCAACACCTTGAACTTGTCGAAAACCTTTTGCGACAATTCTAGCTTTGTAGATTGTAAAACTACTATCAGTGTCCGTCTTCCTCTTGAAGATCCATTTAATCTCAATGGCTCGCCGATCTTTGGGCAAGTCAATCAAAGTCCATACTTTGTTCTTATACATGGATCTCATCTTAGATTTCATGGCCTCAAGCCATTTTGCGGAATCTGGGCTCATCATCGCTTCCTCATAGTTCGTAGGTTCGTCATGGTAAAGTAACATGACCTCCAGAACTGGATTACCGTACCACTCTGGTGCTGATCTTGCTCTGGTTGACCTACAAGGTTCGGTAGTAACTTGATCTGAAGTTTCATGATCGTCATCATTACTTCCTCACTAATTGGTGTTGATGTCACATGAACCGGTTTTCTGTGGTGTACTACTTTCCAATAAGGGAGTAGGTACAATTACCTCATCAAGTTCTACTTTCCTCCCACTCTCTTCTTTCAAGAGAAACTCCTTCTCTAGAAAGGATCCGTTCTCAGCAATGAATATCTTGCCTTCAGATCTGTGATAGAAGGTGTACCCAACATTTTCTTTTCGGTATCCTATGAAGACGCACTTCTCCGATTTGGGTTTGAGCTTATCAGGTTGAAACTTTTTCACATAAGCATTGCAACCTCAAACTTTAAGAAACGACAGCTTATGTTTCTTGCCAAACCATAGTTCATACGGTGTCGTCTCAACGGATTTAGATGGTGCCCTATTTAACGTGAATGTAGGTGTCTCTAATGCATAACCCCAAAACAATAGTGGTAAATTGGTAAGAGACATCATAGATCGCACCATATCTAATAAAGTACGGTTACGATGTTCGGACACACCATTATACTGTGGTGTTCCAGGTGGCGTGAGTTTGTGAAACTATTCCACATTGTTTTAATTGAAGACCAAACTCGTAACTCAAATATTCACCTCTGCGATCAGATCGTAGAAACTTTATTTTCTTGTTACGATGATTTTCCACTTCACTCTAAAATTCTTTGAACCTTTCAAATGTTTCAGACTTATGTTTCATCAAGTAGATATACTCATATCTGCTCAAATCATCTGTGAAGATCAGAAAATAATGATACCTGTCGCGAGCCTCAATATTCATCAGACCACATACATCAGTATGTATAATTTCCAACAAATCTGTTACTCGCTCCATTGTTCCGGAGAACGGAGACTTAGTCATCTTGCCCATGAGGCATGGTTCGCAAGCATCAACTGATTCATAATCAAGTGATTCCAAAAGCCCATCAGCATGGATTTTCTACATGTGCTTTACACTAATATAACCTAAACGGCAGTGCCACTAATAAGTTGCACTATCATTATTAACTTTGCATCTTTTGGCTTCAATATTATGAAAATGTGTATCACCACGACCGAGATCCAACAAACCATTTTCATTGGGTGTATGACCATAGAAGGTTTTATTCATGTAAACAGAACAACAATTATTCTCTAACTTACATGAATAACCGTATTGCAATAAACATGATCCAATCATATTTATGCTCAACGCAAACACTAAATAACATTTATTTTAGGTTTAACACTAATCCCGAAAGTATAGGGAGTGTGCGATGATGATCATATCAATCTTGGAACCATTTCCAATACACATCGTCACTTCACCCTTAACTAGTCTCTGTTCATTCTGCAACTCCCGTTTCGAGTTACTATTCTTAGCAACTGAACTAGTATCAAATACTGAGGGGTTGCTATAAACACTAGTAAAGTACACATCAATAACATGTATATCAAATATACCTATGTTCACTTTGCCATCCTTCTTATCCGCCAATTACTTGGGGTAGTTCCGCTTCTAGTGACCAGTCCCTTTGCAGTAGAAGCACTCAGTTTCAGTCTTAGGTCTAGACTTGGGTTTTTTCACTTGAGCAACAACTTGCTTGCCGTTCTTCTTGAAGTTCCCATTTCTTCCCTTTGTCCCTATACTTGAAACTAGTGGTTTTGTTTACCATCAACACTTGATGCTTTTCTTGATTTCTACCTTCGTCGATTTCAGCATCACGAAGAGCTTGGGAATCGTTTCTGTTATCCCTTGCATATTATAGTTCATCACGAAGTTCTACTAACTTGGTGATGGTGACTAGAGAATTCTGTCAATCACTATTTTATCTGGAAGTTTAACTCCCACTTGATTCAAGCGATTGTAGTACCCAGACAATCTGAGCACATGCTCACTGCTTGAGCTATTCTTCTCCATCTTTTAGCTATAGAACTTGTTGGAGCCTTCATATCTCTCAACTCAGGTATTTTCTTGAAATATTAACTTCAACTTCTGGAACATCTCATATGGTCCATGACGTTCAAAACGTCTTTGAAGTCCCGATTCTAAGCCATTTAAGCATGGTGCACTAAACTATCAAATATTCATCATATTGAGCTAGCCAAACATTGATAACATCTGCATCTGCTCCTGCAATAGGTTTGTCACCTAGTGGTGCATCAAGGACATAATTCTTCTGTGTAGCAATGAGGATAAACCTCAGATCACGAATCCAATCCGCATCATTGCTACTAACATCTTTCAACTTAGTTTTGTCTAGGAACATATCAAAAATAAAACAGGGGAGCTAAACGCGAGCTATTGATCTACAACATAGATATGCTAATACTACCAGGACTAAGTTCATGATAAATTTAAGTTCAATTAATCATATTACTTAAGAACTCCCACTTAGATAGACATCCCTCTAATCCTCTAAGTGCTCACGTGATCCATATCAACTAAACCATGTCCGATGATCACGTGAGATGGAGTAGTTTCAATGGTGAACATCACTATGTTGATCATATCTACTATATGATTCACGCTCGACCTTTCGGTCTCAGTGTTCCGAGGCCATATCTGTTATATGCTAGGCTCGTCAAGTTTAACCTGAGTATTCCACGTGTGCAACTGTTTTGCACCCGTTGTATTTGAACGTAGATCCTATCACACCCGATCATCACGTGGTGTCTCAGCACGAAGAACTTTCGCAACGGTGCATACTCAGGGAGAACACTTGTACCTTGATAATTAGTGAGAGATCATCTTATAAAGCTACCATTGAACTAAGCAAAATAAGACGTATAAAAGATAAACATCACATGCAATCAAAATATGTGACATGATATGGCCATCATCATCTTGTGCCTTTGATCTCCATCTCCAAAGCATCGTCATGATTTCCATCGTCACCGGCATGACACCATGATCTCCATCATCTTGATCTACATCAATGTGTCGTCACATGGTCGTCTCGCCAACTATTGCTCTTGCAACTATTGCTATCGCGTAGCAATAAAGTAAAGCAATTATTTGGCGCTTGCATCTTATGCAATAAAGAGACAACCATAAGGCTTCTGCTAGTTGCCGATAACTTCAATGAAACATGATCATCTTATATAACAACTTATATCTCATCACATCTTGACCATATCACATCACAACATGCCATGCAAAAACAAGTTAGACGTCCTCTACTTTGTTGTTGCAAGTTTTACGTGGCTGCTACTGGGCTTAGCAAGAACCGTTCTTACCTACGCATCAAAACCACAATGATAGTTTGTCAAGTTGGTGCTGTTTTAACCTTCGCAAGGACCAGACGTAGCCACACTCGGTTCAACTAAAGTTGGAGAAACTGACACCCGCCAGCCACCTATGTGCAAAGCACGTTGGTAGAACCAGTCTCGCGTAAGCGTACGTGTAATGTCGGTCCAGGCCGCTTCATCCAACAATACCGCCGAACCAAAGTATGACATGCTGGTAAGCAGTATGACTTATATCGCCCATAACTCACTTGTGTTCTACTCGTGCATATGACATCTATGCATAAAACCTGGTTCTGATACCACTGTTGGGGAACGTAGTAATTTCAAAAAAATTCCTACGCACACGCAAGATCATGGTGATGCATAGTAACGATAGGGGAGAGTGTTGTCCACGTACCCTCATAGACCAAAAGCGGAAGCGTTAGCACAACGCGATTGATGTAGTCGTACGTCTTCACGATCCGACTGATCAAGTACCGAATGCACAACACCTCCGAGTTTAGCACACGTTCAGCCCGATGACGTCCCTCGAACTCTGATCTAGCCGAGTGTTGAGGGATTCGTCAGCACGACGGCGTGGTGACGATGATGATGTTCTACCGACGCAGGGCTTCGCGTAAGCATCACTACAGTATTATCGAGGTGGACTATGGTGGAGGGGGGCACCGCACACGGCTAAAAGATCAAACGGTCAATTGTTGTGTCTATGGGGTGCCCCCTGGCCACGTATATAAAGGAGTGGAGGAGGGAAGGGGCCGGCCCTCTCTATAGCACGCCCTAGGGGAGTCCTACTCCCACCGGGAGTAGGATTCCCCCTTTCCTAGTAGAACTAGGAGCCCATCCAAGTAGTAGGAGTAGGAGAGAAGGAAAGGGAAAAGAGAAGTGAAGGAAGGAGGGGGCGCAGCCCTCCCCCCTAGTCCAATTCGGACTAGGCCTTGGGGGGGGGGGCGCGGCCTGCCTCTCTCTCTTTCCCCTAAAGCCCAATAAGGCCCATACACTCCCCGGTGAATTCCCGTAACTCCCTGGTACTCCGATAAATACCCGAATCACTCGGAACCTTTCTGATGTCCGAATATAGTCGTCCAATATATCTATCTTTACGTCTCGACCATTTCGAGACTCCTCGTCATGTCCCCGATCTCATCCGGGACTCCGAACTACCTTCGGTACATCAAATCACATAAACTCATAATACAATCGTCATCAAAACTTTAAGCGTGCAGACCCTACGGGTTCGAGAACTATGTAGACATGACCGAGACACCTCTCTAGTCAATAACCAATAGCAGAACCTGGATGCTCATATTGGCTCCCACATATTCTACGAAGATCTTTATCGGTCAGACCGCATAACAACATACGTTGTTCCCTTTGTCATTGGTATGTTACTTGCCCGAGATTCGATCGTCGGTATCTCAATACCTAGTTCAATCTCGTTACCGGCAAGTCTCTTTACTCGTTCCGTAATACATCATCCCGCAACTAACTCATTAGTTGCAATTCTTGCAAGGCTTATAGTGATGTGCATTACCGAGTGGGCCCAGAGATACCTCTCCGACAATCGGAGTGACAAATCCTAATCTCGAAATACGCCAACCCAACAAGTACCTTCGGAGACACCTGTAGAGCACCTTTATAATCACCCAGTTATGTTGTGATGTTTGGTGGCACACAAAGTGTTCCTCCGGTAAACGGGATTTGCATAATCTCATAGTCATAGGAACATGTATAAGTCATGAAGAAAGCAATAGCAACAAACTAAACGATCAAGTGCTAAGCTAACGGAATGGGTCAAGTCAATCCCATCATTCTCCTAATGATGTGATCCCGTTAATCAAATGACAACTCATGTCTATGGTTAGAAAACATAACCATCTTTGATCAATGAGCTAGTCAAGTAGAGGCATACTAGTGACACTCTGTTTCTCTATGTATTCACACATGTATTATGTTTCCGGTTAATACAATTCTAGCATGAATAATAAACATTTATCATGATATAAGGAAATAAATAATAACTTTATTATTGCCTCTAGGGCATATTTCCTTCACGCCCACCGAATACGCGCCGAGCGCCGGGCTGCTCATGTCGCCCAGACGGCGACGCTGGGCCACGGTGCCCCGCGTCATTCCGCATCACCCACAGCTAACGCTGCCACTGACCCGACTGCTCACGAGCAGCAGGATTCGTTGTTGCTACCCTCCATGCGGCATGATGGCTGCACCGCCACTCCGTCTCTCACTCCCACCACGGCGTCGTGCTCCCACGCTCGCCGCAGGCCGACTAATGTGCAGGCTGTGCTACTCTTGGCACGTGAGCTCCTGCGCTACATCCCCGCCAATGGGGGTTACGACGCCTGGCTGGGCCCAACACCGAGCTCATCAATGCCGCCGGCGAGGCCCCGGCGCTCTCGCGCTCGCTTCGTCCCCGCCCTCCCAGGCGGGCGATGTCGCCCATTGCGCGCTTCCTCCTCCTCTACGCGGCGCCGATCCTGAGCCCAGGCGTGATATGCGCCCACACGACCCGCCGCGTGGGGCGCCAGCGCAGGCACAGGATGAGGGAAGCTGCCAGGTGGTGCAGTGGCCACAAAGTGATGCACGTGCGCTCCTCGGGCCAGTGTGAGGACCACGCGCCGCCAGAGGCCGCGGCGCAGAGACATCAAGATCGAGCTCCCCACGCGCGTGATGTGCCCGTGAGTGCAGCAGGCTGCCGCGCCTTCACCTCAGAGCTGTGTCGCGTCGTCTGGCTCGACAAGTTCAAGCCAGACCTGCCTCCACGCTACGACGACACCCCCGACCCCACGGAGTTCCTCCAGCTCTACTCGTTGAGCATGGAGGCGGCAAATGGTGATGACAAGGTCATGACGAACTGGTTTCCCATGGCCCTCAAGGATGGCGCGCGCTCCTGTCTCCTGCACCTCCCGGAGGGGTCAATCTCCTCTTGGAATGAGCTTCACGAGCGCTTCATCGCCAACTTCCAGGGCACCCGTGATCGCACCCCTGCAGTGAACGACCTGCGGCGCGTGAAGCAGCAGCCAGGCGAGACCCTGCACAAGTACATACGTCGCTTCATGAATCTTCGCCTCAAGATCTCGAAGGCGTCAGATGAGGCAATCATATCGGTTTACCGATGGCGTCAGGGATGTCAAGATGAAAGAGGAGCTTGCCATCCCCGATGAATTGTTCTCAGCCCTGGATTTGTTCAACCTGACAAACAAGTGTGCACGGGTCGAAGAGGGTCGCCTCTTCCTCCTTGAGCTTCCGGAGGCTGACCTTGTAGACAAGAAGGCCAAGGCTAAGGAGGCAAAGCACAAGGGCCCCGCCGTGCTCGCAGCAGAGCCCGAGATGAAGCGCGGCCGCGACCATGATGAGCCTCCCAGGGGCAACAACCCTTTCTGCATCTTCACAACATACATAGCCACAACACCAATGATTTCCATGAGCTCAGGGTGCTCCATGACGGGTGCCTCGGCCGCCGCCCCGAGTGCGACGACCGTGGAGGAGGCCGCTGGGACAATCGCGACCCTCGTCGGGACTAGAGCGACCAACCTCGCGAGGACCGCTGGCGTGATGAGCCTCGCGAGGGACCTTGGCGCGGCCAGCCTCGTGAGGCCCGTCCTTAGGGCAATGTCGGCCACCCTCCGCTGCTGCCGCCTAGGAGAAACTACGACAACCGACAGGATGATGGGGCTGGGGGCTTCCAAGTGCCCCGCGCGATCGCCTATATCCTAGGTGGTGCCTAGGTCCCTGCCTCAAACCACATCTTCAAGCAGTTCTCTCGTGAGGTGAACACGACCCTCCCGTAGCTTGAGGCCGTGTGTCCCCTCAGGGTACGCCATCACCTTTGATTCCAAGGACCACCTCAAGTGCTCGGCCGCCGCAGGCGTGCTTCCCATGCTCTGCACACCCACCATCAGCAACGTCCTCGTCACCAGGACCCTCATCGACAGTGGCACTGGGCTCAACGTTCTCTCTGTCGAGACGTTTGAGATGCTTCAGGTGCCCTATGATCGACTCATGCCAACCAAGCCGTTCTTTGGACTGACCGACGGATCTACTGTCCCCCTGGGACAAGTACGCCTCGCAGTCACCTTTGGCAAGCGTGACAACTACCACACCGAGCTCATCGACTTCGATGTTACTGATACGTCCATTTTGCATCATGCTTTTATATCGATATTTATTTCATTATGGGCTGTTATTACACATTATGTCACAATACTTATGCCTATTCTCTCTTATTTTACAAGGTTTACATGAAGAGGGAGAATGCCGGCAGCTGGAATTCTGGGCTGGAAAAGGAGCAAATATTAGAGACCTATTCTGCACAACTCCAAAAGTCCTGAAACTTCACGAGAGCAAGTTTCAGAATATATAAAAAATATTGGGCGAAAGAAGTACCAGAAGGGGGCCACCCACCATCCTACCCCCCTGGGCGCGCCCCCTGCCTCGTAGGCCCCCTGGCAGCCCTCTGATGCCCATCTTTGGCTATATGGAGTCTTTCATCGAGGAAAAAACCATAAGCTAGCTCACGGGACGAAGCTCCGCTGCCACGAGGCGGAACCTTGGCGGAACCAATCTAGGGCTCCGATAGAGCTGTTCTACCGGGGAAACTTCCCTCCGGGAGGGGGAAATCATCACCATCGTCATCACCAATGATCCTCTCATCAGGAGGGGGTCAATCTCCATCAACATCTTCACCAGCACCATCTCATCTCAAACCCTAGTTCATCTCTTGTATCCAATCTTTGTCCCAAAGCCTCAGATTGGTACCTGTGGGTTGCTAGTAGTGTTGATTACTCCTTGTAGTTGATGCTAGTTGGTTTACTTGGTTGAAGATCATATGTTCAGATCCATTATGCATATTAATACCCCTCTGATTATGAACATGAATATGATTTGTGAGTAGTTATGTTTGTTCCTGAGGATATGGGAGAAGTCTTGCTATAAGTAGTCATGAGAATTTGGTATTTGTTCGATATTTTGATGAGATGCATGTTGTCTTTCCTCTAGTGGTGTCATGTGAACGTCGACTACATGACACTTCACCATTGTTTGGGCCTAGGGGAAGGCATTGGGAAGTAATAAGTAGATGATGGGTTGTTAGAGTGACAGAAGCTTAAACCCTAGTTTATGAGTTGCTTCGTAAGAGGCTGATTTGGATCCATATGTTTCATGCTATGGTTAGGTTTACCTTAATACTTCTGTTGTAGTTGCGGATGCTTGCAATAGGGGTTAATCATAAGTGGGATGCTTGTCCAAGGAAGGACAGTACCCAAGCACCGGTGCACCCACATATCAAATTATCAAAGTACCGAATGCGAAGCATATGAACGTGATGAAAACTAGCTTGATGATAATTCCCATGTGTCCTCGGGAGCGCTTTCCTTTATATAAGAGTTTGTCCAGGCTTGTCCTTTGCTACAAAAAGGATTGGGCCATATTACTGCACCTTATTTACTTTTATTACTTGTTACCCGTTACAAATTACCTTACCACAAAACTATTTGTTACCGATAATTTCAGTGCTTGCAGAGAATACCTTACTGAAAACTGCTTATCATTTCCTTCTGCTCCTCGTTGGGTTCGACACTCTTACTTACCGAAAGGACTACGATAGATCCCCTACACTTGTGGGTCATCAGTTACCCACATCGGTCTCCCGTACAACGTCATCCTGGGGTACCCTGCCCTTGCCAAGTTCATGGCGGCAACCCACCATGGCTACAATGTCCTCAAGATGCCAGGGTGCAACGACATCATCACGGTCGCCTGCGATGAGAAGGATGCAGTCCGCTCTCTTGAGCACGCCTACCGAGCCATGGCGTTCAAAAACTCTGATGATGAGGGTGGCATCCTGCCTCCTGAGGCCACCCCCGCGAAGAAGTAGCAGCTCCTCCCCAAGAGCCGTCAGGAGGCTGAGCTGCCTGATGGTGGTCCCTCGGGTTCCGTGTCCACCGCGGGGATGCCCCTTACTCCCGCATAGGAAGGCACACATGGCGCCTCCCTCCATACGGGCTTGGGGACTTCTGTCTGGAGAGTCTCCGACCTGCCTGGTGTGATGAGGGAGGTGTTCGGGCACCACCTGGAGGCGTGCCTTGGTGCGCGCCCCCACAAGCAAGGAATGCGATGCGAGGCACCAGGCATGCGAGAATTCATCACCAAGGTGATCGAGGAGCTTCAGGAGGCGCAGGCCATGCGCGGAGAGCGCCGCCCTGCAAGGTCTACCAGTGCAGCTGCCGCCCCTGATGCGGGCGGCGGGCTGCGCGTCCACATCGACATTCCGGGCCTCAACAGGGCCGCTTTGCAGGAGCTCTTCTGGCCATCCCGCATCGGCCGGAGTGGGGGTTACCCCTGCAACAACATCTGCATGCAGTTCGGCCTGCTGAACATGGGCGCCTCGTACCAACGCCTCATGCAGCACGCTATGGCGTCTCACGAGGCCAGGCGCCTAGCGATCGCATGTTAGGCGGTCCCCGACCCTTGCGAGCCCCCTGGGCGTCGTGAGCTCCCCACGCCTCAGGAGTCGCTAGCTCGTGAGGAGCAATCTCCATGGCTCACATTTTCAGCTACCTCGATGCTTCTACAACACTGGTGCCAGGTGACTTTTTGGTTTGTTCAGTTGAGGGCGCCTCTCGGGCTGCATTACCCTCGGGCTGTCAGGGTCCACCCCTGTAGTTGTGTCATTTCGTTCGTGTACCTTGAATCTGTTATGCTTTCGCAAGCTGCTGAGATCATTAACCTTACATACGATGTTTTATCACTCCTGGAGTCACTTTCGTGTGCTCCGCGTGTTGCCAGCTCTCCTTCTGAGCATCCCATGAGAAGGGGCTACCGACACGACGCCTGTGCTCGGGTCCGTCCTTGTAGCGCTGATAAATCTAAGTGACTGAGCTCTGACCCTCCAGCTGGTCCCGTACGCGTCACCTAGCTAGGTCCTTAGTGTCTTCGTCTTCTCACGGAACGATCATGAGTGGATCGACAAGTGTGTGTCGCCTCTCGTGTTGTGTAGTCGCCTAATTCCCAGGAACCTCAGGAGCCAAGTGTTCGATCGACACTCAGCCCCCTCATGAGGGTTGTCTTCGACCGAGCAGCTGTCCGACCCGCAAAGGATAAGTATATCGATCCGCTCGCCCCAGCCGCCGGCCAAGGCCCTCTTTCCTAGCAACCCCTACAAGGCAAAGCCACTCCTTCTCCGTGCAAACCGCTTGCATGTTAAAAGGGAGGGCTCTTGAGCATCGCGCCTCAGGAGCTCCTACTGGCTCTTGAGCCCTCACCCCTGGCCTTGCACATGGCATCGCGACCTGCCATACCAGCGGCGGCTGAGCTCCGCTCGAAAGCCGGGGACGGTGGGAAAGGGTGCGGTCTGGCGGCGCGGGTGATTCTTTTGAAATATGATGAGTGTCAAATTTCTCACCCACCCCTAGCGGGACTAGTGCTGGTTCAGTTCAGAACAGGAGACGCACACAGGATTAGAAGCACCACAGAAGTGTGCCCTCACGAACCAAGAGCCGCCGCGGGCTGCCAATGTGCTAAGCTAAGTTACCCTGCTCACGCTGGGCACGAGCCTTACCACTAACACCTTATTTTCTAGTGACCTCGCTCGGGTAAGGAAACCCCCTCTTAAATCTTTCGGGAGCCGCTTGTGCGCCAAAAGGGACCCCGTGAGCATCTCACCTCAGGAGCTCTTACCGGACCTCGGGTCGTTCACCTCCTGGCCTTGCACACGGCATCGTGACCTGGCATACCAGGGACGGTTGAAGCTCACCTGGGGACTGGGTCCTGTCGACACAGAGCAACATGTTATCGTAAGATAAAAAAGGGATCCACGCCCAAGCGAGAGACATAAGCATAGCCAGGAACATATGCTGGAAACATTAGAGATAAAGGCGCAAGATCCATGGTTCTTACACACCCCCACAGGGCCTTTCATGACTTCAATGCATGAAAAAGAACAAAAGAGGCGGCCTCTCGAGGGCCGTAGCTCAGGAGACGCCGGCTCCGGCGTTGCGACACCTAGTCAGCGTCCTCCTCCTCCTTGACCCAGGCACGACGACATGGCGGCTCGTCGTAGTCGTCGTCGCTTGAGCTCCCCCCAGGGGAGGTGTCACCGTTGTTGGAGGCGTTGCGGTGAAAGGATCGAGAAGATGTGTCTAGAGGGGGGGGGGTGATTAGACCCTCAACAAGCAAACGTAGCAGTTTTTAAATTCTTCAAGTTGAGGTGGAATTTTAGCACAAGTTTAAGCATTCACCATACATTTCAAGCAAGCATGGCAAGAGTATATGAGCAGCGGAAAGTAAAGCATGCAATTTGCAAGAAAGTAAAGGGATGGGATTGGAGTGGGCAAACGCAATTGGAGACATGGAGATTTTTGGCGTGGTTCCGATAGGTGGTGCTATCGTACATCCACGTTGGTGGAGACTTCAACCCATGAAGGGTAACGGTTGCACGAGTCCACGGAGGGCTCCACCCATGAAGGGTCCATAAAGAAGCAACCTTGTCTATCCCATCATGGCCATCGCCCACGAAGGACTTGCCTCACTTGGGTTGATATTCATGAAGTAGGCGATCTCCTTGCCCTTACAAACTCCTTGGTTCAACTCCACAATCTTGACGGATGCTCCGAAGTGACACCAAACCAATCTAGGGGACACCACTCTCTAAAAGTTAATAGATGGTGTGTTGATGATGAACTCCTTGCTCTTGTTCTTCAAATGATAGTCTCCCCAACACTCAACTCTCTCTCACAGATTTGGCTATGGTGGAAAGATGATTTGATTGGAAAACAACTTGGGGAAGGCTAGAGATCAAGATTCTTGTGGTTGGTTTGGAATGTCTTGGTCTCAACACATGAGTAGGTGGTTCTCTCTCAGAAAATGAGTAGTGGAAGTGTAGGCACATTCTGATGGCTCTCTCTTGAATAGAGAAGCGAGTGGGAGAGTGTGTCCACGTACCCTCGTAGACCGAAAGCGGAAGTGTTAGGTTAACGCGGTTGATGTAGTCGAACGTCTTCACGATCCAACCAATCTAGTACCGAACGTACGACACCTCCAAGTTCAGCACACGTTCAACTCGATGACGTCCCTCGAACTCTTGATCCAGCTGAGGGTTGAGGGAGAGTTTCGTCAGCACGACGGCGTGGTGACGGTGATGGTGATGTGATCTTCACAGGGCTTCGCCTAAGCACTACGTGAATATGACCGGAGGAGTAAACCGTGGAGAGAGACGCCGCACATAGCTTGGAACAATTGTTGTGTCTGCAAGCGGTGCCCTGCCCATGTATATAAAGGAGGGAGAGGAGGAGGCCGGCCACCAGGGGCGTGCCATGAGGGGGGAGTCCTACTAGGACTCCACTCCTAGTAGGATTCGCCCCTTTTTCTTTTCTCATCGGAGGGGGCAAATGAAGGAGAGGGAGAGGGAGAGGGAAAGAGGGCCGCGCCCCCTCCTCCTTGTCCTATTCGGACTCCCTTGGAGGGGGGCGCACGCCACCCCTTGCGGGCTCTCTCTCCCCCTAAGGCCCATGTAGGCCCAATACTTCCCTGGGGGGTTCCGGTAACCCGTCGGTACTCCGAAATATAGCCGAACCTTTCCAAAACCATTCCGGTGTCCGAATATCATTGTCCAATATATCAATCTTTACCTCTCGACCATTTCGAGACTCCTCGTCATGTCCGTGATCTCATCCGAGACTCCGAACAAACTTCGATCACCAAAACACATAACTCATAATACAAATCATCATCGAACGTTAAGCGTGCGGACCCTATGGGTTCGAGAACTATGTAGACATGACCGAGACAAATCTCTGGTCAATAACCAATAGCGGAACCTGGATGCTCATATTGGTTCCTACATATTCTACGAAGATCTTTATCGGTCAAACTTCAATAAGAACATATGTTATTCCCTTTGTCCCGGTATGTTACTTGCCTTAGATTCGATCGTCGGTATCCTCATACCTAGTTCAATCTCGTTAATGGCAAGTCTCTTTACTCGTTTCATAATGCATCATCCCGCAACTAACTCATTAGTCACATTGCTTGCAAGGCTTATAGTGATGTGCATTACCGAGAGGGCCCAGAGATACCTCACCGATACTCGGAGTAACAAATCCTTATCTTGATCTATCCAACCCAACAAACACCATCGGAGACACCTGTAGAGCATATTTATAATCACCCAGTTACACTGTGACGTTTGATAGCACACAAGGTGTTCCTCTGATATTCGGGAGTTGCATAATCTCATAGTTAGAGCAATATGTATAAGTCATGAAGAAAGCAATATCAATAAAACTTAACGATCATTATGCTAAGCTAACAGATGGGTCCCTTCCATCACATCATTCTCCTAATGATGTGATCCCGTTCATCAAATGACAACACATGTCTATGGTCAGGAAATTTAACCATCTTTGATCAACGAGCTAGTCAAGTAGAGGCATACTAGGGACACTTTGTTTTGTCTATGTATTTACACATGTACTAAGTTTCCGGTTAATACAATTCTAGCATAAATAATAAACATTTATCATGATATAAGGAAATATAAATAACAACTTTATTATTGCCTCTAGGGCATATTTCCCTTCAGATAGAGGTAAAACATTTTGGGTGGCATGCTTTTCCTGTCAACGAAAACGATCGAGTAGTTCCCAATACTTTCCATGCTAGATATATCATAGGCGGTTCCCAAATAGAAAATAAAGTTTATTCCTTTTTCCACCATACTTTCACTTTCCATGGCTAACCGTATCCACGGGTGCCTTCCATACCAACACTTTCCAAGGAATTTATTATTTGACAACATATAGTAAATTCATTTTTCATTTCGGGACTGGGCATCCCTAATACCTTTGTTGTACTCTCGTGCAATGACAAGTGAATAAACACTCATCTTGAGAATAAAACATCTAGCATGGAAATATATCAGCCACCCCTACTGTTTCATGAGCGGTACGAGCACACAATAGAGAAGTTTATTTTGAAAATTAGAGATGGCACATACAAATTTGCTTAGAACAGCAAAAGAATACCGCATATAGGTGGTATAGTGGACTCATATGGCAAAACTGGTTTAAAGGATTTTGGATGCACAAGTAGTGATCATACTTAGTGCAAAATGAAGGCTAGCAAAAGATTGAGAAGCAACCAACCAAGAAACGAAAAATCTCATAAGCGAGCATTAAGCATAACTAACACCGAATAATGCACCACAAGTAGGATGTAATTTCATTGCATAGCTATTGACTTTCGTGCTTGCATAGGGAAACACAAACCTTAACACCAATATTCTTACTAAAGCATAATTAGTCATCAACATGACTCACATATTATATTAACATATCTGAAAACTATTACAAAGAATCAAGTTTATTATGTCCAATGATCTGCATGAATTTTTTATTATATCCTCCTTGGATATCTATCACGTTGGGACTAGTTTCATATGTTGCTTTTGATAGCTCAAACAAATCTAAGTGAAGAACATGAGCATGAAAATTTTCTTCTCTCAAAATAATTTAAGTGAAGCAAGAGAGAATTTCTTAAAAAAATTACTAACTCCCAAATAAATCTAAGTGAAGCATGAGAGCATTTCTTCAAAAATACTAAAGCACACCATGATTAAAAAGATATAAGTGAAGCACTAGAGCAATTCCATAGCTCAAAAAGGTTTAAGTGAAGCATAGAGAGCAATTCTAACAAGTCATGGCATAAATTTGGCTCTCTCAAATAGGTGTGTCCAGCAAGGATTCATGGCTAAAAATACAAGGAAAAACAAGCAAAGACTCATATCATACAAGATGCTCCAAGAAAATCTCATAATATGTGACGAATAAAAATATAGTTTCAAGTAAAATACCGATGGTTCTTATAAGAAAGAGGGGATGCCACTCGGGTGCATCCCCAAGCTTACTTGCTTGATACTTCTTGAATATTATCTTGGGATGCTTCGGCATCCCCAAGCTTAGCCTTTTACTAATCCTTATTCCTTCATCCATCGTAAAGTCACCCAAAACTTGAAAACTTCAATCACACAAAAGTCAACAAAACCTTCGTGATATCCGTTAGTATAAGAAAGCAAATCACTACTATAAGTATTGTTGCAAACCCATTCATATTTAATTTTTGCATTATATCTACTATATTCCAACTTTTCTATGGTAAAAACTCTTCAAAGAAAACCATAGAATCATCAAAACAATCACATAACGCAAAGAACACATAATATGTCAAAAACATAATTCTGCAGCAATCTGGAGATTTCGGATACTTCTGTAACTCCAAAAATTCTGAAACATTAGGACAACATGAGCAATTTGTAGATTAATCTTTTGCAAAAACAATCAATATTTTATCAAGCATGTGTTAAAAATGAAAATTATTTTTCTGGGCGCAAAAGTTTCTGTTTTTAGCAAGATCAAATCAACTATCACCCAACATGATCCCAAAGGCTTTACTTGGCACAAACACTAATTAAAACACAAAAAACACAATCATAATAGTAGCATAATCGTGCAAACACTCAAGAATGGAAAGAAAAAGATAAAATAATTTTTATTCATTGGGTTGCCTCCCAACAAGCGCTGTTGTTTTATTCCCCTAGCTAGGCATAATGCAAGTGATCTAAGTATTGTCATCTTTGTTTCTAGATCCATACGGTGCCCTCATGATTGATTCATAAGGTGGCTTAATTCTAGTTCTAGGGAAGTGTTCCATACCCTTCCTGAGTGGAAATTGAAATTTAATGTTGCCTTCTTTCATATCAATCACGACACCAATAGTACGTAAAAATGGTCTACCAAGAATATTTGGAAAAGACGGATTGCAATTAATATCAAGAACAATAAAATCTATGGGCACATAATTCCTATTTGTAAGAATAAAAACATCATTAGTTCTTCCCATAGGCTTTTTAATAGTAGAATCCGCCAAGTGCAAATTTAGAGAACACTCCTCAATATCGGTAAGACCAAGCACAACACATAAAGATTTCGGAATTATAGAAACACTAGCACCCAAGTCACATAAAGCAAAACACTCATAATTTTTAATCTTGACTTTGATAGTAGTTTCCCATTCATCATGCAATTTTCTAGGAATTGAAATCTCTAATTCCAACTTTTCTTCCAAAGCTTTCATCATAGCATCAACAACATGTTTAGTAAAAGCTTTATTTTGTTCATAAGCATGGGGTGATTTTATCATGGATTGCAACAAAGAAATACAATTAATCAAAGAGCAACTATCATAATTAAAATCTTTTTAATCCAAAATAGTGGGCACATCACTAGTTAAAGTTTTGACCTCTTCAAACCCACTTTTATCAATTTTCTCAACAAGATTTTCACCCTCCGAATTATCGAGATGCCTTCTAGCTAAAGTTGACTCTTCTTCAGTCCCTTTATTATCAATCTTAATTTTACTAAAGAAGGAATCAATAGAGAAAACACCAATCATTTTAAGATCTTCATCGCTTTTATCTTCTAACGAGATTGGTTTAGCGCCCATTTGATTAACTAGGGTTGCTTGTGCATCGAATATTTTACCTAGCAAACTTTCAGCAAAAGCATACTTAGATTGGAGATTGCAAACTTCTCTACAAATATCATGAAGTTGTTTAGTTATAGCTTCCAGCACAACAGAGTGTTCCTTAAGTTCTTCGGTAAAATGTTTATTGTGCTCAAATTGTGTAGTCATATATTCCTTAGTACTTTTATCAATTTAAAGAAAAATATTGGGATAAGGAACATCATAATATTTTCTTTGAGGCATCATGACTATGCAAACAAGGGTGCACACAAAAACAGATCTGACAAGAAAACGACCAACGAAAAAGAGGGCGAATAAAACGGGAAATTTTTGTGAAGTGGGGGAGAGGAAAATGAGAGGCAAATGGCAAATAATGTAAATTGCAAGGAGATGAGATTTGTGATTAGGAACCTGGTAGATGTTGATGATGTCTCCTCGGCAACGGCGCCAGAAATTCCTTTTGATGCCGCTTGAACTATGTCGGTATTTCCCCAAAGAGGAAGGAATGATGCAACACATCTACGGTAGGTATTTCCCGCAGTGATGAGACCAAGGTTATTTAACCATTAGGAGAACCATGCAATACCATGTAAACACTCCTGCACACAAATAACAAATACTTGCAACCCGACGTAAGAGAGGGGTTGTCAATCCCTCACGGGTAAAAATATAGGTATAATTGTAGTGGATTGGATAAATAGATCTCGCGGGAATGCCAGATAAAATAAATAAATAAAAATTGCAGCAAGATATTTTGGGTTTTGGATTAATAGATCTGAAAATAAAAACAAATAAAAATAGATCATGAAGAAAAATATAATAAAGAAGTGACCCGGGGGCCGTAGGTTTCACTAGTGGTTTCTCTCGAGAAAAATAGCAATGGTGGGTAAACAAATTACTGTTGGGCAATTGATAGAACTTCAAATAATCATGACGATATCCAGGCAATGATCATTATATAGGCATGACGTCCAAGATTAGTAGACTGACTCCTGCCTGCATCTACTACTATTACTCCACACATCGACCGCTATCCAACATGCATCTAGTGTATTAAGTTCATGGAGAAATGGAGTAATGCAATAAGAATGATGACATGATGTAAACAAGATCTATTTATGTAGAAATAGACCCCATCTTTTTATCCTTGATAGCAACGATACATACATATTATTTCCCCTTCTGTCACTGGGATCAAGCACCGTAAGATCGAACCCATCACAAAGCACTGTTGGGGAACACAGTATTTCAAAATTTTCCTACGATAACACAAGATCTATCTAGGAGATGCATAGAAACGAGAGGGTAAGAGTATGTCTATGTACCCTCGTAGACCGAAAGAGGAAGCGTTATGAAACGCGGTTGATGTAGTTGAACGTCTCCGCGATCCAAGCGATCAAGTACACAGATCAAGCTAGCAGGAATGGGTACTACAGCACCAAGAAAGATCGATGGAAAGGGATATGAAACTATTTTAGATGCATGCTCTAGCTCTAAAGCAAGCTTATACGCACTCATAAAGGTGCCGTCTAGTGCCGTGAAGATAAACCGATTCTCTGACCATCCCTGCCGAACGCACGACACATCTGCGATCTACACACGTTCAGCTCAGTGACATCCCTCGTACTCTTGATCCAGTTGAGGCCGAGGGAGAGTTTTGTCAGCATGATGGCGTGATGACGGTGATGATGAAGTTACCGACGCAGGGCTTCACCTAAGCACTACAACAATATGATCGAGGTGGAATTCTGTGGAGGGGGGCACCGCACACGGCTAAACAATCAACTTGTGTGTCTATGGGGTGCCCCCTCCCCCGTATATAAAGGAGTGGAGGAGGGGAGGGCCGACCCTCTCTATGGCGCACCCAAGGGGGATTCCTACTTCTAGTTGGAGTAGGTTTCCCCTTTTCCCTAGTTGGAGTAGGAGAAGAAGGAAGAGGGAGAAGGAGAGAAGGAAAGGGGAGCCGGCCCCCTCTCAAATCAGATTGGGCTTGGGGGGGGGGGCGCCCCCACCTTGGTCTCCTCCTCCTCTCTCCCACTAAGGCCCAATAAGGCCCTATGACTCCCCGGGGGGTTTCGGTAACCTCCCGGTACTCCGGAAAATGCCCGAACTCACCTGGGACCATTCTGGTGTCCAAACATAGCCTTCCAATATATCGATCTTTATGTCTTGACCATTTCGAGACTCCTCGTCATGTCCGTGATCACATCCGGGACTCCAAACTTCCTTTGGTACATAAAAAACACATAAACTCATAATATCGATCGTCATCGAACGTTAAGCATGCGGACCCTACGGGTTTGAGAACTATGTATACATGACCGAGACTCACTTCCAGTCAATAACCAATAGTGGAACCTAGATGCTCAGATTGGTTCCTACATATTCTACGAAGATCTTTATCGGTCAAACTGCATAACAACATACGTTGTTCCCTTTGTCATCGGTATGTTACTTGCCCGAGATTCGATCGTCAGTATCCTCATACCTAGTTCAATCTCGTTACCGGCAAGTCTCTTTACTCGTTTCATAATGCATCATCCCGTAACTAACTCTTTAGTCACATTGCTTGGAAGGCTTATAGTGATGAGCATTACCGAGAGGGCCTAGAGATACCTCTCCGACAATCGGAGTGACAAATCCTAATCTCGATCTATGCTAACTCAACAAAAACCATTGGGGACACCTATAGAGCATCTTTATAATCACCCAGTTACGTTGTGATGTTTGATAGCACACTAAGTGTTCCGTTGGTATTCGGGAGTTGCATAATCTCATAGTCATAGGAACATGTATAAGTCATGAAGAAAGCAATAGCAACAAACTAAACGATCATAGTGCTAAGCTAACGGATGGGTCTTGTCCATCACATCATTCTCTAATGATGTGATCCTATTCATCAAATGACAACACATGTCTATGGCTAGGAAACTTAACCATCTTTGATTAAGGAGCTAGTCAAGTAGAGGCATAATAGGGACACTCTGTTTGTCTATGTATTCACACATGTATCAAGTTTCCGGTTAATACAATTCTAGCATGAATAATAAATAGTTATCATGATATAAGGAAATATAAATCACAACTTTATTATTGCCTCTAGGGCATATTTCCTTCAGTCTCCCACTTGCACTAGAGTCAATAATCTAGTTCACATCGTCATGTGATTTAACACCAATAGTTCACATCTTTATGTGATTAGTTCACATCTCCATGTTACTAATACCCAAAGGGTTTACTAGAGTCAATAATCTAGTTCATATCGCTATGTTATTAACACCCAAAGAGTGATCATGTTTTGCTTGTGAGAGAAATTTAGTCAACGGGTCTGCCATATTCAGAGCCATATGTATTTTGCAAGTTTTTCTATGTTTACAATGCCCTACACGGAGCTACTCTAGATAATTGCTCCCACTTTCAATATGTATCCAGATTGAGACTCAGAGTCATCCAGATCGGTGTCAAAACTTGTATCGACGTAACTCTTTACGATGAACTTTTTGTCACCTCCATCACCAAGAAACACATCCTTATTCCACTAAGGATAATTTTGACCGATGTCTAGTGATCCACTCCTAGGTCACTATTGTACCCTCTTGCCAAACTCTTGGTGAGGTACACAATAGGTCTGGTACACAGCATAGTATACTTTATAGAACCTATGGCTGAGGCATAGGGAATGACTTTTCATTCTCTTTCTATTTTCTGCCGTGGTCGGGTTTTGAGTCTTTACTCAACTTCACACCTTGAAACACAGGAAAGAACTCCTTCTTTGACTGTTTTATTTTGAACTACTTCAAGATCTTACCAAGGTATGTACTCATTGAAAAATATATCAAGCGTCTTGATTTATCTCTATAGATCTTGATGCTCAATATGTAAGTAGCTTCACCAAGGTCTTTCTTTGAAAAACACCTTTCAAACACTCCTTTATGCTTTCTAAAAAATTCTACATCATTTTCGGTCAACAATATGTCATCCACATATACTTATCAAAAAGGTTGTAGTGCTCCCACTCACTTTCTTGTAAATACAGGCTTCACCGCAAGTCTGTATAAAACCATATGCTTTGATCACTTTATCAAAGCATATACTCCAACGCCGAGATGCTTGCACTAGTCCATAGATGGATCGCTGGAGCTTGCACACTTTGTTAGCACCTTTAGGATTGACAAAACCTTCTTGTTGCATCACTCACTTTCTTGTAAATGCAGTTTTGACATCCATTTGCCAGATTTCATAAAATGTGGCAATTGCTAACATGATTCGGACAGATTTAAGCATCACTACGAGTGAGAAAATCTCATTGTAGTCAACATCTTGAACTTGTCGAAAACCTTTTGCGATAATTCGAGCTTTTTACATATTAATACTACTATCAGTGTCTATCTTCCTCTGGAAGATCCATTTATTCTGAATGGCTTGCCGATCATTGGGCAAGTCAACCAAAGTCCACACTTTGTTCTCATACATGGACCCCATCTCAGATTTCATGGCCTCAAGCCATTTTGCGGAATCTGGGCTCATCATTGCTTCCTCATAGTTCGTAGGTTCGTCATGGTCTAGTAACATGACTTCCTCATAGTTCGTAGGTTCGCCACCATTACACATCTGTATTGCAAATCATTAACCTGTAATTCCTCCAATTAACTTGATTCGGCAAATTACTTCCTTTTTAGCTTGTATTTTCGCCATTCCGCCAAAGACGACGACAGTTTGCAACTGGGTCCCTTCCACAGTCACTGAGGACACTCTGAAGGATTTTGTCACCGTTGGGTATTTACTAGAGAAGAGCGTCATGTCCTACCGCGCCCCTGACCTGGCCGAAGAAAATCCTCAGCCAAAAGATGGTGAAATCATCGTCTTTACTGATCATATGAACCGGGTTTTTTCACCGCTCGGCTCAAAATTCTTCAGAGAGGTCCTGCATTTTTTCAATCTTCATCCGCAAGACATTGGACCCAATTCCATATCAAACATCTTTAATTTCCAAGTTCTCTGCGAGGTTTATCTTCAAGAAGAACCTACTGTTGAACTCTTCAGAGAGTATTTCTATTTGAACCGCCAGAGTGAATACACCAACGGCCCCAGCTTGGAACTTGGTGGGATTTTGATTCAGCGCAGACGGGATGTTGTCTTTCCTATAGTAGTCTTGCCAAGCCATCCCAAGGATTGGAACCAAACTTGGTTCTATTGCAAAGACACGTCGCCAGCTGATGAAAAACCAATGCCGGGTTATCGCGCTGAGCGTCTTGACGCTAAGTATTCACTCCCTGATAAGCTTTCTGCCGCTGAATGTAAGAAACGGATCCCAACCATCAAAAGGGTTCAAGCCTTGCTAGGAAATGGGTTAACTAGAGTTGACTTGATCTGTTGTTGGATCGCATGGCGGATCATCCCTCTGAGCCACCGATCTGACTTGATGTACAACTACACCGGAGGAGCAGACGATCCGTTATGCTATAGCTCCCTACGTCTGACTGAAGAAGCCATTGTTGAAATGTCAACCACCCTCGTCAACAGCAAATATGAAGACTGCAGCAAAGTAGGATTTAATCCTTTCTGGAAACTTAACCCGACACCAGAGGTAAATCCCTTTGATTCCTTTCTCTTCAGGAGTTAAGTATTTGCATGAGTTTCAACCTGTTATTCTCCTACAGGCTAAATCTGACTTTTGGAAGGCCAAATATGATCATGAGGCTTCCAAAAAAGCTAGAGCCGCCACAATAGCCGCCAAGAAGACGGCCAGAAAATCTAAGAAGAAACCAACTGCTTCTGACATGTTCAAGTTTGATGACGTCTTTGAGTCGGAGGTAGCCCTTGACTCTCTTGGCATGCTTTTTAACAACCTTATTGACACTGACTATTACCAGGATGACACAGGGCTAGCCAAGAAGTAGAAGAAGAGTTAACTATTATTTCCTCCGATTCAGAACCTTTGCCAAGGCAGAAACCTCGGCGGGTAACCCGGAAAGTAAGGTTTTCACACCCCTTGGCTTATTTACATCCTCATTTTCTTTTGAAAAAGCAGCAACATGAGAGCCGCCATCAGACCCGGACTAGTGGAGACGATGAGTTACCCTCCGGCTTACCAAAAACTCCTCGGAAACGCCAGAATGAGGTTCTTTTACGTCTTAACTCTGATAAACGAGTCACTTTTATAAATCACTCAACCATAATTCCATTTTTTATAGGAGATTGCTCGTTCCTCCTCTGGTGATTCCTCCCAAACTCAGTTGCCAGCTTTTAAGACCGCCCCGGGTAAAGATAATTATCCTTCTTCTGCACCTTTATGCCTGTATCGGTATATTGACTCTTTAAATTCTCCTTAGTGGTCAAGCAAAGCCCAAGAAGGCCAACGTGACCAAACCGGCCAAAGACCCGAAAATCACTGAACCGGCGCAGCCGACTCTTGCCTCGGAACAACCTGAAGCGCCGGAAGACCCCGCTGCAAACGTTCACTCAGATCTTCCCGAGCCATCTGTTGACGAAACTATTCTTAATTCATCCACTACTGAGCTGTCAAGCTCAGCTAACCCACCGGAGAATTACGGCAATGATGTTTTAATCACTAGTAGCAGATTCGTTGAACCGGGTAATCCAACTGTGCTGGCAAGACACTCCGCCAAGTAAGAGGTCATGGAGAGGCAGAAAGTGAGGTTTGATGTCTCCCACTACACCCATCTGAGTATCGGCGAAGTACTATCTGGCTACCTTAGCCAAGTCAACTCCAGCCATGACTCAAAGATTGAAATTGTCAAACAGTTGTATAAGAAATATGAGGTATGTCATACGGCTTATATATACATCCTGTCAGCCCCTAAGTCTTCTGATTATGAAAAAACTTGAATAATATGTAGACTTTGAAATGTTTAGAAGCTCCTGTCCTAGACTCCCTCCAAGTCCGGTTTATATACTGTAAAGCCGGATTCTGATGATAGCATAACTGTTGCATGTGTAGTCCCCAAGGGCCAGCTTAATCAGTATGAATGAGCCGGTTCTTAAGTAGGAAAAAACAACAATATATATTAGCCCCCAAGTGCCAAGTGTTATTGCTTGCAAAAACACTTGGGACTTGCTTTTATAATCTGCCATGAAACTAACAACCTTATTGTGTATACAGGCTGCAACCGCAGAACTGGAATCCCGATTGACTGAAGCCAAGACCCGGCTGTCGACTCAGGAGACTGAAACAAAAAAGAATGAACCCAAGCTCCAGTTAAGCATGTCTTAAGCAGAGAAACTAAAGACCAGTTTTAATGCAGAGAAAAAATCTTGGGCCGATGAAAAGATTGCCCTGACACAGCGTGTTGAAACGGCCAAGGCGGCTCTCAAGGAAGTTACCGATGAACTCACCGGTTTAAAGAACCGTGTGTCTCAGATGGTCTCTGCCGTCTTGGGTGAGTCACCTTATTATTTACTTAAAGTCTATATTTGTCACCATAATGTGAGCCGCCTGCTTAACCTATTGGAAATATCTCACAGGTCCCCGGAGCAGCAATCTGAGTCAAAATAGCTTGATAAAGCTCAAGGCGGTTTACACCCTTGTGGAGAAACTGTATACTGGAGCTCAACGGGCTCTTGCCATTATCTCCCCAGCTAACCAAGGACCAAACTTATTGAGTGATGTCTTGAAGAAGCTATCCATCTTACCTGCCAGGTTTCAAGAAGTTAAGCGTTCCTGTGCGAGAGCCGGAGCCGTAACTGCTTTAAGCCGCTCCAAAGCCTGGGTTTCGGGGCTAGACCCGGTGGACATAGCCAAGGGGTACCCCAGATTTAAGGAAGATGGGAGTCCCTTCGACCAAGAAGACTTTGCTGCTTGTGTAAAAGAGATTCGTCCTCATGCCACCATCATTACCGAAGAAACCAATCTTACCAAGTATTAGCCGGGTTTTGATGCTGAAAATAAAAAGATGGCTACTCCTTCGTATAAAGTGATGGATCTAATCCCACTGGTTCGCCAGCACACCTTCACCCTGGAAATTGACCCGCCTGGTCTAATTGATGATGAGGCTGAGTTCGTCGCCCTTCATGGCTTTGATTGGTCCAAGCCCAATTTCCAAACGATGGAGGAGGATGAATCAGCAAGGGATGAGTCATAACCATCCAATCAACCCGGCCAGGATTGATGAGCCGGCTTTAGTTTATCATCTGCTATGAGAGTTTAAAAACAGCATTATCCCTTTGGGCTCCAAGCGCCTTGTAATAGGCTAGCTTAAAACTTCATGTTCTGCTTATGCCATCGTGCATATTGTGCTGCGTACAACACTTTTATCCATCATGTGAACATATGCCTTACGTCCTTTACAATATCAGTAGTGTTTGAATCTATTCCTGCATGTAAAATATGAAAACTGTCCTGGCGGTTTATCGCCGGACGGGTCAAAACGCCCAGTACACAACCATGGAAACCAACATAACTGTATAATCAAGGCTGGATGTAAGGATAATTAAGGCTAGAAAACCTCTGATTGAAGAAACATAGATGAGCCTGTTATGAATTTTAGCGGCAATATCATACCTGTGATCTTGAATCTGAACTGCCGGCTTATGTGACCAGAACAGTAAGGGTGACAACCCAATCTTTAGAAGCCAGCACTTCCATATGTATGATGACTGTCATACACTGGCGATTCATCGTCCAAAAACCAAGCCGGTTTAAATTGAAACCATACTTATACTTAGATCTAGACGACAAAACCACAAAAAAACAAAGGATTATCTTTCAAACAACATAAGTAAAACACCAAGAAAAATTTAGAGGGTTCTGATTCGAATACGATCAGTAAACCGGACCAAAGGGGTTAAGCTAGGATTCGAATACTATCATGCGCCGATCAAGAGGGTACCGACAGCTATGTTCTCTTTGGTTCGAATATGACCTATGTTCGAGCAGGAAGCCCCCTAGTGATCATAAGGTTTAACGGCTAGATTCAAATACGATCATGAGCCAGACCAAAGGGTTAAGCTAGATTTGAACACAATCAGCCCCTAATTGGTCATTTTGAAAATATAATGATAAAGGCATGTGATTATTGAGAATGAAAAGGACAGAGGTCCTGCTTTATTACTTATCATAATATATACAATGTCAAAGTATGTACATCATGAGAGCTGGTGGCTCAAGTATAGTAAGGCCAAAGATGAGCGATATTCCACGGCCGGCGGGTCTCTTCCTCCGACTTATGTGAGTCTTTGTGCTCTCAAACATCGATGAGGTAGTATGACCCATTGTTCAAGTTCCTGTTGACCACAAAGGGTTGATACGTCTCCATCGTATCTAGTTTTCCAAACACTTTTGCCCTTGTTTTGGACTCTAATTTGCATGATTTGAATGGAACTAACCCAGACTGACGCAGTTTTTAGCAGAATTGCTATGGTGTTATTTATGTGCAGAAACAAAAGTTCTCGGAATGACCTGAAACTTCACGGAACATCTATTCGGAAATAATAAAAAATCCTTGCAAAAGATGAAGACCAGGGGGCCCACCACCTGTCCACGAGGGTGGGGGGCGCGCCTGCCCCCCTAGGGCGTGCCCCCTACCTCGTGGGCCCCCTGGAGCTCCTCCGACCTCAAATCCAACTCTATATATTTGCTTTCTAGAAGAAAAAAATTAGAGAGAAGGATTCATTGCGTTTTACGATACGGAGCCAACGCCAAGCCCTATAACCTCTCAGGAGGGCTGATCTGGAGTCTGTTCAGGGCTCCAGAGAGGGGAATCCGTCGCCATCGTCATCATCAACCATCCTCCATCACCAATTTCATGATGCTTACCGCCGTGTGTGAGTAATTCGATCATAGGCTTGCTGGACGGTGATGGGTTGGATGAGATCTATCATGTAATTGAGTTAGTTTTGTTAGGGTTTGATCCCTAGTATCCACCATGTTCTGAGATTGATGTTGCTATGACTTTGCTATGCTTAATTTTTGTCACTAGGGCGCGAGTGCCATGATTTCAGATCTGAACCTATTATGTTTTCATCAATATATGAGAGTTCTTGATCCTATCTTGCAAGTCTATAGTCACCTATTATTTGTTATGATCCGTTAACCCCGAAGTGACAATAATCAGGATACTTACCGGTGATGACCATAGTTTGAGGAGTTCATGTATTCACTATGTGCTAATGCTTTGTTTCGTTACTCTATTAAAAGGAGGCCTTAATATCCCTTAGTTTCCATTAGGACCCCGCTGCCACGGGAGGGTAGGACAAAAGATGTCATGCAAGTTCTTTTCCATAAGCACATATGACTATATTCGGAATACATGCCTACATTACATTGATGAATTGGAGCTAGTTCTGTGTCACCCTAGGTTATGACTGTTACATGATGAACCGCATCCGGCATAATTCTCCATCACCGATCCATTGCCTACGAGCTTTTCATATATTGTTCTTTGCTTATTTACTTTTCCGTTGCTATTGCTATCATCACTACAAAATACCAAAAACATTACTTTTGCTACTGTTACCTTTTGCTATCGTTACCACTACTATCATATTACTTTGCTACTAAATATTTTGCTGCAGATATTAAGTTTCTAGGTGTGGTTGAATTGATAACTCAGCTGCTAATACTTGAGAATATTCTTTGGCTCCCCTCGTGTTGAATCAATAAATATGGGTTGAATACTCTACCCTCGAAAACTGTTGCGATCCCCTATACTTGTGGGTTATCAAGGGTCCTTCCCAAGGTGGGGATAATTTGTGTGCATCAGTTTGGTCCTGGATGAGCCGGAGCACCAAGTCACCTTCTTGAAAGGTTCTCGACTTAACCCGACGGCTGTGATAACGGTGTAGGTCCTGTTCGTAAATCACCGAGCGGGCTGCTGCTAAGTCACGCTCTTCATCTAACAGGTCAAGCGCACCCTGACGGGCTCGTTCGTTCTCAGCTTCAATGCAAGCCGCCACGTGGGGTGAGTCATGAAGGATGTCACTAGGCAAGACTGCCTCTGCTCCATAAACCATGAAGAAAGGGGTATAACTCGTAGACCTGTTAGGGGTAGTATTGATGCTCCATATCACAGAGGGTAACTCCTCCGCCCAACAACTCGGCGTTCGTTGTAAAGGAACCATAAGCCGGGGCTTGAGACCTTTCAAGATTTCCTGATTGGCTCTTTCAGCTTGACCATTAGATTGGGGAGCTACTAATGAAACATCAAGCCAGATATGTTCACGTTGGCAGAATTCCTCCATAGCACCTTTGGACAGATTAGTATCATTGTCAATTATAATGCTGTGTGGAAAGCCAAAACAAAAGATCACCTTTTTCATGAATTGAACCGCCGTGGCTGCATCACACTTACTAACCGGCTCTGCCTCAACCCACTTTGTGAATTTTTCAACTGCCACCAAAAGGCGTGTCTTTTTATCTTTGGATATTTTGAAAGGTCCAACCATATCGAGTCCCCAGACTGCAAACGGCCAAGTAATTGGAATCATCCGCAATTCTTGAGCCGGCACATGCACCTGTCGTGCGAATTTCTGACAACCATCACACCTACTGACCAAATCCTCCGCATCAGCGTGAGCCGTCAGCCAATAAAAACCATGACGGAAAGCTTTGGACACAAGAGACTTGGACCGGCATGATGGCCACAATCTCCTTCATGGATATCACGAAGAATTTCTTGACCTTCCTCAGGAGAGACACGACGTTGAAATGCCCCGGTGACATTGCGATGATGCAACTCACCGTTGGCAATTGTCATTGATTTAGACCGCTGGGTTATCTGTCTAGCCAAGGTCTCATCCTCAGGCAACTCACCCCAGGTCATATAAGCCAAATATGGCACTTTCTAATCTGGGATGACGTGAAGAGCCGCCACCAATTGTGCTTTCGGGTCTGGAACAACCAAGTCTTCCTCTGTAGGCAACTTGACAGAAGGGTTATGGAGAACATCCAAGAAAGTGCTAGGTAGCGCCGGCTTACGCTGAGACCCTAGCCGGCTTAAAGCATCAGCCGCTTCATTCTTTCTGCGATCAATGTGCACTTGGTAACCCTTGAAGTGTCCAGCAATGGATTCAACTTCGCGGCGATAAGCCACCATGAGAGGATCCTTGGAATCCCACTTGCCCAATACTTGTTGAGCCACCAAATCCGAGTCGCCAAAGCACCTTACCCGGCTCAAGCTCATCTCCTTAGCCATCCGAAGACCATGGAGCAAGGCCTCATACTCAGATGTGTTGTTAGTATAGGGAAACATCAACCGTAGCACATAACAAAAAATTTCACCTCGAGGGGAAGCTAAAACAACTCCAGCCCCCGAGCCCTCTAGCCTGGACCCATCAAAATGAATAGTCCAATATGTGTTGTCCGACTTCTCTTTAGGCATCTGCAACTCTGTCCAATCATTGATGAAGTCCACTAGTGCTCGAGATTTGATGGCAGTGCGTGGCACATACTTTAAACCATGAGGCCCAAGCTCAATGGCCCACTTGGCAACTTGTCCCGTGGCTTCTCTATTTTTAATAATACCTCCTAAAGGAGCAGAGATAACCACAGTGATAGGATGACCCTGGAAATAATGCTTTAAGCTTTCGGCTCGCCATGAACACCCCATAAACAAGTTTCTGCCAATGTGGATATCTCTGTTTGGAATGAATGAGCACCTCACTGACGTAGTAAACCGGCCGTTGAACCGAATATTCCTTGCCAGCCTATTTGCGCTCTACAACAATGGCCACACTGACACCACGTGTGTTAGCAGCCACATATAACAATAATGGCTCCTTATCAATGGGAGCAGCAAGAACCGGCGGCTCAGCGAGCTGTCTCTTCAGATCTTCAAAGGCAGAGTTAGCAGCATCACTCCAGACAAAATCATCTGTCTTCTTCATCATTTGGTACATCGGTATAGCTTCCTCACCTAACTGGCTTATGAACTGGCTTAAAGCAGCAACATGACTTGCCAATCGCTGAACGTCATTGATGCACGCTGGCTTAGCCAAAGACGTAATTTCTTTGATTTTCTCCGGGTTAGCCTCGATGCCTCTGTTATAAACCAAAAAACCCAAAAGCTTACACGCCGACACTCCAAAAACGCACTTGGCCGGGTTAAGCATCATCTTGTAGACCCAGAGGTTATCAAACGTTTCCTTCAGATCATCTATCAAGGTCTCCTTCTCTCTGGACTTCACCACTATATCATCCACATAAGCATGAACATTGCGCCCAATCTGATTATGAAGACAGTTCTGCACACATCGCTAATAAGTCGCCTGGGCACTTTTGAGCCCAAAAGGCATAGACACATAGCAGAAGGCTCCAAATGGAGTAATAAAAGCCGTCTTCTCCTGGTCCTTAACTGCCATCTTGATCTGATGATAACCAGAATAAGCATCCAAAAAGCTCAAACGCTCACAACCCGCCGTAGCATCAATGATTTGATCAATACGAGGGAGAGCAAAAGGATCAGCCAGACATGCCTTGTTTAAGTCCATGCAATCCGCACACATACACCAGGTGTCGTTCTTTTTAAGCACGAGCACCGGGTTAGCCAACCACTATGGATGAAAAACTTCAATAATGAATCCGGCCGCCAAGATCTGGGCCACCTCTTCACCAATGGCCTTGCGCCTTTCCTCATTGAACCGCCGAAGAAACTGCTTGACCGGCTTAAATTTTGGATCAATGTTGAGAGTGTGCTCAGCGAGTTCTCTCGGTACACCCGACATGTCAGAAGGTTTCCATGCAAAGATGTCCCGGTTCTCATGGAGGAACTCGATGAGCACACTTTCCTATTTGGGATCAAGATTAGCACTGATACTAAACTGCTTAGATGAGTCACCTAGAACAAAATCAATGAGCTTAGTGTCATCAGCCGACTTAAACTTCTGCAACAGCTCTTGCTCTGTAGTTGGCTTTTTCAAAGACGTCATGTCCGCCGGGTCAACATTATCTTTGTAGAGCTTCAGCTCCTCTGTTGCACAAGCCGATTCGGCATAAGCAGCATCACCTTACTCACATTCCAAGGCTATCTTCCGATTCCCATGCACTGTGATAGTGCCCTTATGACCCGGCATTTTGAGCTGCAAATAAACATAACATGGCCGTGCCATGAACTTGGCATAATCCGGTCATCCAAACAGGGTGTGATACAGGCTCTTGATTTTGACCACCTCACAAGTTAATTTCTCGGCCCTGGAATCATGCTAATCTCCAAAGGCTACCTCCAGCTCAATCCTACCCACTGGGTATGCCGACTTACCAGGCACCACTCCATGAAAACAGTGTTGGGCGTCTTAAGACTTTTGTCAGTCAACCCCATGCGACGGAAAGTCTCATAATAGAGGATGTTGATGCTACTATCTCCGTCCATGAGTACTTTAATGAATTTATATCCACCAACCTGAGGTGCCACCACCAAAGCCAAGTGACCCGGATTGTCAACCCGGGGAGGGTGATCCTCCCTACTCCATAGAATAGGCTGCTCAGACCATCTCAAATAACGAGGGACTGCCGGCTCAACAGCATTCACAACCCTCTTATGAAGCTTCTGGTCCCGTCTGCACAAACTGGTGGTGAACACATGATACTGTCCACTATTCAACTACTTTGGATTGCTCTGGTATCCAGATTGTTGTTGCTACTGCTGACCTCCTTGGCCAGATTGCTGACTGTACCCATCTTGATTTCCTTGAGAGCCTTGAAAATTGGAATTTGAACCGCCGCCCGGACCATGAAAACCACCGCCACCTGAGCCGCTGCCCGGCCCATGATTGCTATTGAACATGTTAGAGTTCTTGAAAGCCTTCATGATCGTACAGTCCTTCCACAGGTGAGTGGCTGGTTTTCTGCTAAGTACCGTGCCTTGGACAAGGCTCATTTAACAGCTGCTCAAGAGTGGGACCTGACCCGCCCGACCGAGGAGGTGGCCTCCCCCTACGTCGCTGATTGTTGCCCTGTGTATTGGTGTTAGCCACGAACTCCAAACTACTGTCAGCCTTACGTTTATTATTGCCTCCCTGATTTGGGTTATGCTGATGACCCTTGCCGTTCTTCTTCCCCTTCCCTGTCTTTTACTCGTCAGACTCGGGATCCTTGGTACTATCAGAGTCGGCATACTTGACTAGAGCCACCATCAGCTGGCCCATGTCATTACAATCGCGTTTGAGCCTCCCCAGCTTCTGTTTCAAAGGCGTAAAACGACAATTTTTCTCCAACATTAAGACTGCAGATCCGGCATCCATCTTATCATATGAATGTATTATGGCTTTGACCCGGCGCACCCAATGGTTCGTGGACTCTCCTTCCTCTTGTTTAAAATTATTCAAATCCACAATTTACATGGGCTTCTTGCAAGTGTCTTTAAAATTCTGAATAAACCGGGCTTTTAATTCTGCCCATGAGCCGATGGAATTGGGTGACAGCCCCTTCAACCAAGTGCGAGCCGTTCCATCTAACATCATGGTGAAGTACTTGGCCATTGCCGCGTCACTGACCTCCAGTAACTCCATGGCCATCTCATAGCTTTCAATCCATGCCCCTGGCTGTAAATCAGCCGTGTAATTAGGCACCTTTCGAGGCCCCTTGAAATCCTTTGGCAAACGCTCATTACACAGAGCCGGCACCAAGCAAGGGACACCTCCTGTCCTTGTGGCCACGCCTGCCTCAACTGAGGTCGCCGGATAAACAGGAAAAGCCTGGTGAGCCGCCTGCTCAGCTGCCTGTTGAGCCACCCGCTCAGCCTCTTGGCGGATCCTATCCTGGTCAACCAAGTTAAGAGCTCCATCACATGCCGGGTCGCGCCCGCATGGTTGGTCACAGCGCCGGGCGTTGCTTGAAACGGCTGATGAATCTATGTGCCTGCTATAACTCGGGCACTGGCTTGGGCGAGGCGTCGAATGAATCCTGTCTCGACTATAAGAATATGCCTCCTGCTGCGCCAGAGCCGTCTGAAGAAGTTCTCTGACCCTTTGGGTTTCAATCGCCGTCGGAGAGTCACCCTCCGCTGGTAGAGCCGCCAGTCGCGCCGTCACAGTGATCATGTTCTCCAAAGGGTTAGAATAATGACCCGGTGGTGTTGGTACATAAGGAGGTGGAGCAGTATTCATCCGAGGAGGTTCCATCACTCGTGGCTGAACCGGTGCCTCGGCCCCGGGCGTTGCCACCCGGTTCACCTCTGGCGGGTTACTGGGGCCTGCACTGGGTGTGCGGAAAAGGTTTCTAGGATCGTAAGTCAGAGGCAGACGTGACTGAGCCTTCTAGTGTCTTCTCCTCATGACCTTGTTTGATGCGTTTAGATCCATCATGAGCTGAAAAGCCTTTGATTGAATCTGCTGAGCTCGAGCATCCAAAGCCGCCCGCTCCGCAGCCATCCTGACGTCCTCCACTGCTAGGTTTTCCTTGGCTTGTACTACCTCCTCACATAACCATGCCACTTCTGCATCATGCTGAGCCTGATCCGCCGGGTTAACCACGACAGTCAACAGGGCTGCCATCCTATCCATGAGATCCATCAGCACCTGAGCCGACGGGCGCGCAGGGCCTCCTGCCCCGGCCGCCGCTGATCTGGAGGTTATTGCTGCCGCGGCCGAAGAGTTTTGAACGGGTTGCGTGCAAGTCATGAAGATCCCTGCTCTACTTGGCGGCTCAAAGGGGTCCGGAATACTGTTGCCATCGGAACAGCCCCCAAGCCCACCGTCTTGCAATTGATACAATGAATCCGTCGCACCTGTGGAGGATCCACCATCAGAGCAGATGGCTGTCTCATCGCCAGACTCCGGTTCTTCAGAGAACTCTCCTCCATGGATGCATCCCACGAAGGCACTCTTCACGGCGGGCTGAGTACAGGCAGGTCTCGCACGCTGAGCCATCTTGATGATGTCAGTGCAGATGTCTGGCTTAGGGCCCGGCTCGCCAATCTGGCTAATGAAGACGAGGATTCCGCTGAAGGGGACCCGGTACCCGTACTCAATTGAGTCGACGTCGGGGCCCCAGCCTGCGTCGTTGATGTAGAGCTTGCCGCAACGACTCTTGGTCATCCGGTCCACAACATATCCCTTGAGCCCTTCAAAGCTGCCCTTCAAGAACTCAAATCCACCATGCGCAGGCCCCACGGTGGAGCCATCTCACCAGGACAAAGGACACGACACCGTATGAACTGTGGTTTAGCAAGAAACCTAAGCTGTCTGTTAACTAGCTGTCTGTTAAAGGGGTTAAACAGGATAAAGGACACGAGAGGTTTATGAACTGTGGTTTAGCAAGAAACCTAAGCTGTCTGTGAAAGGACTTAATCGTCTATGTATTCACACATGTACTGTTGGGGATATGACTACCAGATATGACCCGCCCAGGAGGGGTCGGGTCAACCACAATGGCGGTTCACCAGTATGAAGCCCCAGAAGTATACAAGGTGGCGGTTCACAGTTAGGCTTATGATAGGCCCAAGCCCAGAGGCGGCTTAAGGCCCATACGTATAAACCGCCATGTATGAATAGACTTGTAATGTAAGGCATGTAAGATACGTCACTGAGACGAACACGTTGTATGAGCCGGCCGGGACTCTGTATGCCGCAGGGGGTCAACCCGTGTATATAAGGGACGACCCGGCAGCTTAGGACAAGAGACAACAGATCGAGAGGTAGGTTAAGCGTATTCGCTCCTTGGTCATCGAAACCTAGCAATATCATCTCAACTAGACTAGGCCTTTACCTTCACCACAAGGGGCCGACATAGTATGAACTGTGGTTTAGCAAGAAACCTAAGCTGTCGTTTCTTAAAGTTTGGGGTTGTGATGCTTATGTGAAAAAGTTTCACCCTGATAAGCACAAGCCTAAATTGGAAAAGTGAGTCTTCATAGTATACCCCAAAAAACTGTTGGGTACACCTTCTATCACAGATCCGAAAGGCAATATCTTTGTTGCTAAAGAGTGGATCCTTTCTAGAGAAGAAGTTTCTCTCGAAAGAAGTGAGTGGGAGGAATGTAGAACTTGATGAGGTAATTGTTCCTTCTCCCGAATTGGAAAGTAGTTCATCACAGAAATCAGTTCTAGTGATCTCTACACCAATTAGTGAGGAAGCTAATGATGATGATCATGAAACTTCAGATCAAGTTACTACCGAACCTCGTAGGACAACCGGAGTATGGTCCGCACTAGAGTGGTACAGTAATCCTTTCTGGAAGTCATGTTACTAGACCATGACGAACCTACGAACTATGAGGAAGCGATGATGAGCGCAGATTCCACGAAATGGCTTGAGGCCATGAAATCTGAGATGGGATCCATGTATGAGTACAAAGTATGGACTTTGATTGACTTGCCCGATGATCGGTGAGTCATTGAGAATAAATGGATTTTCAAGAGGAAGACGTACACTGATAGTAGTGTTACTATCTACAAAGCTCGAATTGTCGTAAAAGGTTTTCGACAAGTTCAAGATGATGACTACGATGAGATTTTCTCACTTGTAGCTATGCTTAAAAGTCTGTCCGAATCATGTTAGCAGTTGCCGCATTTTGTAAAATCTGGCAAATGGATGTCAAAACTGCATTCCTTAATGGATTTCTTAAAGAAGAGTTGTATATGATGCAACCAGAAGGTTTTGTCGATCCTAAAGGTGTTAACAAAGTAAGCAAGCTCCATCGATCCATCTATGGACTGGTGCAAGCATCTCAGAGTTGGAATATATGCTTTGATAAAGTGATGAAAGCATATGGTTTTTATACAGACTTGTGGTGAAGCCTGTATTTACAAGAAAGAGAGTGGGAGCACTACAACATTTCTGATAAGTATATGTGAATGACATATTGTTGATCGAAAATAATGTAGAATTTTCTGGAAAGCATAAAGGAATGTTTGAAAATAGTTTTTCAAAGAAAGACATCGGTGAAGACATACATATTGAGCATCAAGATCTATAGAGATAGATCAAGACGCTTGATATATTTTCAATGAGTACATACCTTGACAAGATTTTGAAGTAGTTCAAAATGTTACAGCCAAAGAAGGAGTTCTTACCTGTGTTGCAAGGTGTGAAGTTGAGTAAAGACTCAAAAACCCGACCATGACAAAAAATAGAAAGAGAATGAAAAGTCATTCCCTATGCCTCAGTCATAGGTTCTACAAAGTATGCTATGCTGTGTACCAGACCTATTGTGTACCTCACCATAAGTTTGGCAAGAAGGTACAATAGTGATCCAGGAGTGGATCACTGGACATCGGTCAAAAATATCCTTAGTGGAATAAGGAAATGTTTCTTGGTTATGGAGGTGACAAAGAGTTCGTCGTAAGGAGTTACGTCGATGCAAGCTTTGACACCGATCTGGATGACTCTAAGTCTCGATCTAGATACATATTGAAAGTGGGAGCAATTAGCTAGAGTAGCTATGTGCAAAGCATTGTAGACATAGAAAATTTGCAAAATACATACGGCTCTGAATGTGGCAGACCCGTTGACTAAATTTCTTCCACAAGCAAAACATGATCACTCTTTGGGTGTTAATCACATAGTGATGTGAACTAGATTATTGACTCTACTAAACCCTTTGGGTGTTAGTCACATGGAGATGTGAACTATTGGTGTTAAATCAGATGATGATGTGAATTAGATTATTGACTCTAGTGCAAGTGGGAGATTCAAGGAAATATGCCCTAGAGGCAATAATAAAGTTGTTATTTATATTTCCTTATATCATGATAAATGTTTATTATTCATGCTAGAATTGTATTGACCGGAAACAGAGTACATGTGTGAATACACAGACAAATAGAGTGTCACTAGTTTGCCTCTACTTGACTAGCTCGTTGAATCAATGATGGTTATGTTTCCTAAGCATAGACATGAGTTGTCATTTGACTAACGGGATCACATCATTAGAGAATGATGTGATTGACTTCACCCATCCGTTAGCTTAGCACGATGATCGTTTAGTTTGTTGCTATTGCTTTCTCCATAACTATACATGTTCCTATGACTATGAGATCATGCAACTCCCGAATACCGGAGGAACACTTTGTGTGCTACCAAACGTCACAATGTAACTGGGTGATTCCGATGGTGTCTCCGATGGTGTTTGTTTAGTTGGCATGGATCAAGATTAGGATTTGTTAGTCCGATTGTCGGAGAGGTATCTCTGGGCCCTCTCGGTAATGTACATCACTATAAGCCTTGCAAGCAATGTAGCTAATGAGTTAGTTATGGGATGTAGCATTATAGAACGAGTAAAGAGACTTGCTGGTAATGAGATTGAACTAGGTATTGAGATATCGACGATCGAATCTCGGGCCAGTAACATACCAATGACAAAGGGAACAACGTATACCGTTATGCGGTTTGACCGATAAAGATCTTCGTAGAATATGTAGGAGCCAATATGAGCATCCAGGTTCCGCTATTAGTTATTGACTGGAGACATGTCTCGGTCATGTCTACATAGTTCTCGAACTCGTAGGGTCCGCACGCTTAACATTCAGTGACGATTGGTATTATGAGTTTATTTGATTTGATATACAGAAGGTTGTTCAGAGTCCCGGATGAGATCGCGGACATGACGTGGAGTCTCGAAATGATCAAGCCGTAAAGATCGATATATTGGAAGGCTATATTTGGACATTGGAAAGGTTCCGAGTGATCCGGGTATTTTTCAGAGTATCCAGGGAGTTACGGGAATACATATGGGCCTTAGTGAGATTTAAGGGGAAAAGAGGAGAAGCCACGAGGGCTGGCTGTGAGCCCCCCATGGCCCTAGTCCGAATTGGACTAGGGGAGGGGTTGCGCCCCTCTTTCCTTCTCCTCCCCTTCTCCTTCCTCCCCCTCCTAGTAGGACAAGGAAAGGAGGAATCCTACTCCTACTAGGAGGAGGATTCCCCCCCTTTGGTGCGCCTAGAGAGGCCGGCCAGCCTCCCCTCCCCCCTTTATATACATGGGGGGGGCACCCTAGAACACACAAGTTGATCAATTGATCTTTTAGCTGTGTGCGGTGCCCCCCTCCACCATAATCCACCTCGGTCATATCGTAGCGGTGGTTAGGCGAAGCCCTGCGTTGGTAGCATCATCATCATCGACATCATGCCGTTGTGCTGACGGAACTCTCCCTCGAAGCTCTGCTGGATCGAAGTTCGTGGGACGTCATCGAGCTAAACATGCGCTGAACTCAGAGGTGCCTTGCGTTCGCTACTTGGATCGGTCGGATCATGAAGACGTATGACTACATTAACCGCGTTCTCATAACGCTTCCACTTACGGTCTACAAGGGTACGTGGACGACACTCTCCCCTCTTGTTGCTATGCATCACCATGATCTTGCATGTGCGTAGGATTTTTTTTGAAATTACTACGTTCCCCAACAGGACCATACTCTGGTTGACCTACGAGGTTCGGTATAACTTGATCTGAAGTTCCATGATCATCATCATTAGCTTCCTCACTAATTGGCGTAGGAATCACTAGAACTGATTTTTGTGATGAACTACTTTCCAATTCGGGAGAATGTATAATTACCTCATCAAGTTCTACATTCCTCCCACTCACTTCTTTCGAGAGAAACTTCTTCTCTAGAAAGGATCCATTCTCAGCAAAAAATATCTTGCCTTCGGATCTGTGATAGAAGGTGTACCCAACAGTTTCCTTTGGGTATCCTATGAAGACGCATTTCTCCGATTTGGGTTCGAGCTTATCAGGTTGAAACTTTTTCACATAAGCATCATAGCCCCAAACTTTAAGAAATGACTGCTTAGGTTTCTTGCTAAACCACAGATCATATGGTGTCGTCTTAATGGATTTAGATGGTGTCCTATTTAACATGAATGTAGCTATCTCTAATGCATAACCCCAAAACGATAGTGATAAATCGGTAAGAGACATCATAAATCGCACCATATCTAATAAAGTACGATTTTTTTGAAAGCTTGGGATAGTGAGGGCACCCCCACTGACTTTGTATTAATCTCAACACATAGAGTTACATGGATAGATTACATGGGGGTAAGGGTTGAGAGTCCTATACATCAAGGGTATAGGGAGAAAAGGCAAAGCCTTTTTTATTTGGTGTTACTAAGTAGGAGAGTAACCAGAGCAGAGCAGCAAACTGCTCCACGAATGGCACTAGGGCATTTTTGACTATGTGTCTCATCATGCCAAAATCATTTTTGAACCTCTGGTGCCACCCTCCACCGTGGGGACGATCCCTCTAAAATGTTTATTTTTATGCTCCTTCCAAATGCTCCAAGCCGCTATGATGAAGACATCCATGAAGATGGGCCTGGTCCACGGGCTTTTTGTTGCATGCAGAAGCTGCAATCTGTTACCATGCGTCGGCCACGTGATCCCCAATCTCCTCCAACATGCCCTGCTGAACTCACACTGAAAAAACAGGTGTTCAACCGTCTTCTCTGGGGGATGACGACATAATAGATAGGCAAAGTTGTTATCTCTTAGTTTCATATTCTTCTGCTTGAGCGTCCCTCGCGTGTTTAGCCTGTCCGCAAGGAGCAGCCAAGCAAAGACCTTCCACTTGTTGGTGCACTTTGTCTTCCAGATCCATCCAAAAGCTTTGTCTGCCTCTCCGCCCTGAAAGCAGTGTAGATAGAACTTGTTGAAGGCGAAGCCCTCTGATCCCCAGACACATTTCCAAACATCACTTTCCTCTGTGAGCTCCATCAAGGATAAGCTATTTTGGAGGTCCTCTAGCTCTCCCTGGCCTGAACCGAAAGCGGTAAATGGATGTTTTGGCCAAGCGTGGGTGCAGTCAACAACTTCTGAACTGAGATATATTTGTATTTGGAGAATGAGAGCAAATGGGGGTGGCTATTGGCCTGTACTTCTCCATGCCATTCGTCCTTCCAAAACAGAGTTGTGTTCCCTTCTCCCACATCAACCGATGTAACCCCTCTGTATATCGGTGCAAGATCCATGATATCTTTCCACCAAAATGATCTGCATGGGTCTAAAGCATGTGGAACCCGACCCTCATAATATGTGCTCCAAACTAGCTTAACCCACGGTATATCCATGCGGTTATAGAATTTATGCAGCTATTTCAGAAGCAAACCTTGATTTTGAACACTAAGGTCGAGCACCCCAAGACCTCCTTTGTGTTTAGGTCTGCAAACTAGTCCCCCATGCTGCCATCGAGACCGCTTTCATGCCATCGCTTGTGTTCTTGGCCCAAAGGTAGTAACGTCTCAGCTTATCTAGACGATCAAGTATCTTTGGTGGCAGTCTGATGGAACACATGGCATAGATCGCCAGGGAGGTGATCACAGAGTTTACCAGGGTAAGTTTTGAATTGAGGTCCAGAAGCGTAGCTGTCATAGAGAGTCTACGTTCCACCGATGAGACCAGAGGCAAGAGGTCCGTCACTGTCGGCCTGGTAGTGCCCATGGGCAACTCTAGGTATGTAAACGACATGGAACCGATCGAGCATCCAAAAACTTGCGCCAGCCGCAAAGTCATGTCCGCATCTGTGTTAACGGTGATAGTGGTAGATTTTTGGAAGTTGATGCTAGTCCCACCGACGACGCATAGTCTTGGAGGGTTAACTTGATGGTCTTGGCTTGGGTTCTGTCTGCGGGCATCACAAGGATTGTGTCGTTCGTGTATTGAATGACGGGATAATCATCATCAGAAGCTGGGATGGGAAGCTGGAGATCACCCGCCCGATATGCGTCATTGAAGGCAGCTTGTAGAAAATCGGCTGCGAGCACAAAGATAAGCGGTGACAAAGGATCACCTTGGAGCACACCACGTAAGCAGAAGAATTGCCTGCCTGGGGTCCCATTGAGGAGGACAAAAGATTTGGCAATCGAGAACAAACAGTCGATCCATCCCAGCCATCGATCATCAAAACCCATACATCTCATAATCTCCTTCATTAGGGCATGTTCGATCGTGTCAAACACCTTAGCAAAATCTAGTTTCAGGATAGCAACCTCGCGGCCTGAAGCATGGCACTGTTGAATGAACTCGAACACCCACGGTACACAATCTTGGATCGATCGGCCTTTCAAGAAGCCATATTGATTCCGGTGGATCATCTTAAGAATCACTCGTTGTAACCGGTTTGCGAGGAGCTTGGTCAAAAGTTTGAGGCAGCAATTCAGCAGGCTTATTGGGCGGTAATCATTGGCGGTTTCTGGGCATTGTATTTTGGGTATGAGAGTGATAAACCCCGTGTTCAAGCTCTGGAGATCAAGGTTGCCTGCATGAAAATCAAAACAGAGACGATAAAAGTCCTCCTTAATGATATGCCAGCTAGATTTGATGAAACTACCATTGATGCCATCCAGGCCCAGAGCATGATCAGCTGGCATCTCTTTGACCACTTGGTCAATTTCTTGGCGGGTGAAAGGAGCTGACAAAGACAGGAGCCCTTCAACCTTTTTGATGATCCGTCTCAAATCAAACTTCATGTTGGTTTGGTTGGAGCATCTGAGCCTGTCTTTGAACGCTTGAAAGAGGATGCCCTATTTGCCCACGTGATCATGGATAACCGAGTCATCGGTCAATTTAAGCGAAGCAATGCTATTTCTATGGTATCTTTTTGTTGCCACCCTATGAAAGAATTTTGTGTTGCCGTCGCCAAACTTGAAATATCTAACAGTGCAGTGTTTCATCCAGTACACTTTGTTATAGTCCAATAAGTGGAGGAGGTGTGGTTTTAATATCAGTCTGAAATTGGCTTCTGGGACTGACAGTCGTCTCCTTTCCTCTAACCCGTCAATCTCTAAGAGGGTTTTGTTATAGTTATCAATAAGCACCGAGAGCTTAGAGATCTTCTTGCTCCATTACTTCAGATCATAGCGTAGGTTCTTGAGCTTCTTGCAAAGTACTGCAGTTGCGTTCGGGGCATAGCAGCGTTTAGCCCAAGATCTCTTTACCACACCGAAGAACCCTGGTTGTTTAACCCAAAAGTCTTCGAAACGAAATATTTTCGATTTGGGTATTTTGGACTAGATACTCACATAGCAAGGGACGTGATCGGAAGTGGGCTTACCGAGGGGCATAACTACAGTGTTTGGATACATAGCCGCCCAGTCAACAGAGGTGAAATGCCAGTCAAGCTGCGAAACTATTCCACAATGGTGTTCCACGTGGCGTGAGTTGCGAAACTATTCCACATCGTTTCAAATGAAGACCAAACTCATAACTCAAATATTTGTCTTCCGCGATCAGATCGTAGAAACTTTATTTTCTTGTTATGATGATTTTCCACGTCACTCTGAAATTCTTTGAACTTTTCAAATTTTTCAGACTTATGTTTCATCAAGTAGGTATACCCATATCTGCTCAAATCATCTGTGAAGGTTAGAAAATAATGATACCCGGCGTGAGCTCTTGATATCCCACAAGTATAGGGGATTGCAACAGTTTTTGATAAGTAAGAGTGTCAAACCCAACGAGGAGCTAAACGCAGAACAAATATTCCCTCAAGTTCTATCGACCACTGATACAACTCTACGCACGCTTGACGTTCGCTTTACCTAGAACAAGTATGAAACTAGAAGTACCTTGTAGGTGTTGTTGGATAGGTTCGCAAGATAATAAAGAGCAATTAAATGAAAAGTAGGGGCTATTTAGGTAAAGACACAACTAAATTAGTTTTAGTAAAGAGCTTTCTGTTACCAGAAAGTTATTTGTCCCTAGGCAATCGATAACTAGACCGATAATCATTATTGGAATTTTATTTGAGGGAGAGGCATAAGCTAACATACTTTCTCTACTTGGATCATATGCACTTATGATTGGAAATCTAGCAAGCATCCGCAACTACTAAAGATCATTAAGGTAAAACCCAACCATAGCATTAAAGCATCATGTCCTCTTTATCCCATACGCAACAACCCCCTTACTCGGGTTTGTGTTTCAGTCACTCACCCAACCCACTATAAGCGAATCATGAACATATTGCAACACCCTACAGCGGGGCCCTCACGCTTGCGCGACACGGAGAGCACCATAGGACAGCACCAATAATAAAACATGCAACTCAAACCAATCTTGAGCATCAAATAGCCCATAGGACAAAACAGATCTACTCAAACATCATAGGATAGCCATACATCATTGGGAAATAATATATAGCGTTGAACACTATGTTTAAGTAGAGATTACAGCGGGTAAGAGAGAGGTTACACTGCTGCATAGATGGGAGAAGAGTTGGTGATGATGGCGGTGAAGTTGTTGGTGAAGATTGCGGTGATGATGGTGGCCCCCGGTGGCACTCCGGTGCCACCGGAAGCGAGGGGGAGAGAGGCCCCCTCCTTCTTCTTCTTCCTTGACCTCCTCCCTACATGGGAGAAGGGTTTCCCCTCTCGTCCTTGGTCTCCATGACATGGGAGGGGCGAGAGCCCCTCCGAGATTGGATCTGTCTCTCTCTGTTTCCGCGTTCCCAGATTCTACCCTTTCACCGTTTCTTATATTCCCGGAGATCCCTAACTCCGATTGGGCTGAAATTTTAACACGATCTCTATCTGGATATTAGCTTTCTTGCGGCGAAAGAAGGGAATCAACCGCCTTACGGGGTGGCCACGAGGGTCAGGGGCGCGCCCCCTGCCTTGTGGCCCCCTCGGGCATCGTCTCGCGTGGATTTTTATTCCCAAAAATCATATATATTCCAAAAAAACCGTCAGTTTTTATCCCGTTTGGACTCTGTTTGATATGGATATTCTGCGAAACAAAAAACATGCAACAAACAGGAACTGGCACTGGGCACTGGATCAATATGTTAGTCCCAAAAATAGTATAAAAAGTCGCCAAAAGTATATGAAAGTTGTAGAATATTGGCATGGAACAATAAAAAATTATAGATATGACAGAGGCGTATCAGCATCCCCAAGCTTAATTCCTTCTCGTCCTTGAGTAGGTAAATGATAAAAAAGATAATTTTTGATGTGGAATGCTACCTAGCATAATCTTGATCACATATCTAATCATGGCATGAATATTAAGATACGAGTGATTCAAAGCAATAGTTTATCATTTGACATAAAAAATAATAATACTTCAAGTCCACTAATAAAGCAATCATGTGTTTTCAAAATAACAAGGCCAAAGAAAGTTATCCCTACAAAATCATATAATCTGGCTATGCTCCATCTTCACCACACAAAAATATTCACATCAAGCACAACCCTGATGATAAGCCGAGCAATTGGTTCATACTTTTTAACGCGCTTCAGCATTTTCAACCCTCATGCAATACATGAGCGTGAGCCATGGATATAGCACTATAGTTGGGATAGAATGGTGGTTGTGGAGAAGACAAAAAGAAGAAGATAGTATCACATCAACTAGGCGTATCAACGGGCTATGGAGATGCCCATCAATAGATATCAATGTGAGTGAGTAGGGATTGCCATGCAACGGATGCACTAGAGCTATAAGTGTATGAAAGCTCCAACTGAAACTAAGTGGGTGTGCATCCAACTTGCTTGCTCATGAAGACCTCGGGCGTTTGAGGAAGCCCATCATCGGAATATACAAGCCAAGTTCTATAATGAAAATTCCCACTAGTATATGAAAGTGATAACTCAAGAGACTCTCTATATGAAGAACATGGTGCTACTCTGAAGCACAAGTGTGGTAAAAGGATAGTAACATTGCCCCTTCTCTCTTTTTCTCTCATTTTTTGTTTTTATTTATTTATTTATTTTAATTTTTTGGGCCTTCTCTTTTTTGTCCTTTCTCTTTTTTTTATTTTTTTAATTTTTTTCGTCCGGAGTCTCATCCCGACTTATGGGGGAATCATAGTCTCCATCATCCTTTCCTCACCAGGGCAATGCTCTAATAATGATGATCATCACACTTTTATTTACTTACAACTCGATACTGGAACAAAGATATGACTCTATATGAATGCCTCCGGCGGTGTACCGGGATGTGCAATGATCTAGTGTAGCAATGACATCAAAAAATGGACAAGCCATGAAAACATGACGCTAGCTATCTTGCGATCATGCAAAGCAATATGACAATGAATGCTCAAGTCATGTATATGATGATGATGGAAGTTGCATGGCAATATTTCTCGAAATGGCTATGGAAATGCCATGATAGGTAGGTATGGTGGCTGTTTTGAGGAAGGTATATGGTGGGTTTATGGTATCGGCGAAAGTTGCGCGATACTAGAGAGGCTAGCAATGATGGAAGGGTGAGAGTGCGTATAATCCATGGACTCAACATTAGTCATAAAGAACTCACATACTTATTGCAAAAGTTTATTAGCCCTCAAAGCAAAGTACTACTACGCATGCCCCTAGGGGATAGATTGGTAGGAAAATACCATCGCTCGTCCCCGACCGCCACTCATAAGGAAGACAATCAATAAATACATCATGCTCCGACTTCGTTACATAACGGTTCACCATACGTGCATGCTACGGGAATCACAAACCTCAACACAAGTATTTCTACTAATAAACAAACTACCCACTAGCATGACTCTAATATCACCATCTTTATATCACAAAACTATTGCAAGGAATCAAACATATCATATTCAGAGATCTACAAGTTTTATGTAGGATTTTATGACTAACCATGTGAATGACCAGTTCCTGTCATCTCTCTAAATATATATAAGTGAAGCAAGAGAGTTTAATTCTTTCTACAAAAGATATGCCCACGCTCTAACAAATATAAGTGAAGCAAAAGAGCATTCTACAAATGGCGGTTTTCTATGTAAAGAGAAATAGGCAACCCAAACTTCAAATGATATAAGTGAAGCACATGAAGCATTCTATAAAGCCATACTCAAAAGATATAAGTGACGTGCATAGAGCATTCTATAAATCAACCAAGGACTATGTCATACCAGCATGCTGCATAAAAGAAAAATTAAAACTAAATGCAAAAGACGCTCCAAGATTGCACATATCGCATGAACGAAACGAATCCGAAAACATACCGATACTTGTTGAAGAAAGAGGGGATGCCTTCGAGGGCATCCCCAAGCTTAGACACTTGAGTCTCCTTGAATATTTACTTGGGGTGCCTCGGGCATCCCCAAGCTTGAGCTCTTGCCTCTCTTCCTTCTTCTCACATTGAGACCTTCTCGATCATCGAACACTTCATCCAGACAAAACTTCAACAGAAAACTCGGCAAGATCCATTAGTATAATAAAGCAAATCACTACTCTAAGTACTGTTGCAAACCAATTCATATTTTGTTTTGGCATTGTGTCTACTGTAGTATAACTTTTCCATGGCTTAATCCACTGATATAAATGGATAGTTTCATCAAAACAAGCAAACTATGCATTAAAAATAGAATCTGTCTAAAACAGAACAGTCTGTAATAATCTGAACATTCACCATACTTCTTGTACTTGAAAAATTCTTCCAAAATTAGGAAAAATTAAAAAAATTATATAAAGACAGTGCAAAAATAATCAGAACCATTTGACGTTCCAGCTAAAAATGTAAAATCATGCACTACAGCCAAAGTTTTTGTCCTGCACCGTACAAACCAACAAGCATCTAAAACATCCTAAAGGCAAAGCTTGGCACATTATTTTTATAATACAATGGAATTGTACAAGGGGAAAATTATTTTTGTTGAAAAGTTCCTGTAATCAAGATTCACAAAGTTTCCATGAGCATGAACAAAGTTCAAGGCTAGCTCCCACTTCAACAATGCTTGTCTTTCTCACTTTCGCTTTCCTTTTTGAAAAAGTTTTGGGTTCCCCTCTTTATTTTTGTTGTTTTTAAACTATATAAAAGCACTCAACAAAAGTAAATGACTCTCTAATACTTCCGGGTTGTCTCCCTAGCAGCGCTTTCTTTAAATCCATTAAGCTAAGCATATAGTGCTCAAGTAATGAATCCACCTGGATCCCAAGGTATATCAAAGCCAATTTTAATTAACAATGATTTGTAATTTAGTAGTGAGCACAAAGTAACATATATCATGCAACAACGAAGTCTCACTCTCTTCCTATGCATTGGCATGTCATAAAAGAACAATTCATGCACACAAAGTAAAGGCCAATGCATAGTATAAACAGTTTCTTGCAATTTTATCTTGTTGGAAACATAGAGGTGGAGATATAGTTCCTCTCTCATAATAATTGCAAGTAGGAGCAGCAAGCACATGCATATTATATCTATCAAAATCATCATGTGTAGTAGTGAAAGGCAACCCATCAATATAATTCTTAATAAGGGTAAACATCTCCGATATAGTGTAGTCGGGAGAATTCAAAAAGATAATAGGACCATCATGTGTGGGTGCAATAGCAACAATTTCATGTTTAACTTAAGGAACTATAGCAAGTTCATCTCCATAAGCATAATTCATATTGGCATCTTGGCCACAAGCATAGCAAGCATCATCAAAAAGGGATATTTCAAAAGAATCAACGGGATCATAGCAATTATCATAGCATTCATCCTTCGGTAAGCATGGAAGGGAATTAAACAATGTATGAGTTTAAGAGTTACTCTCATTAGAAGGTGGGTAGGGTGATCAATCCGCTCTTCCTCTTTTGTTCTTCGCTCCCCCCCTCATCTTTTTCATCCAATGAGCTCATAGTTTCATCAACTTCTTCTTCCATAGATTCCTGCAAAATATTAGTCTCTTTTTGGACAGCGGAGACTTTCTCAATAAGCGCATTAATATAGGAATTATATTCATAATTATCATAGCAATATTTTAGTATAGCTAAATTTTCAGGCCTATAAACATCATCATCAAAAGCTTCATACTTTTCAAACAAAGATTCAATTTCATAAGCACCCTTAAAAGCAACAAATTCTTCTATTTGTTCCACATCATAGTAATCATATATACCATTAGCATAAGAAGCTAAGGTTTCATTATCATTAAATTTGCATGAAAAGGGAAGGTGTGGAGCCTTCATCCTAGAGCAACAAGTATAATCATAACTCAAGCATACTTGCCGAGCATACCACTTCAATATATAAATTTGATCCCATAATAGTTTCCCTTTTTGTGTCAAGCGATAATCCCTAAAGTATTCAAGTTGATCCAATGTTACTCCTATTACCAAATTGAATGGAGTTTTCACAGGATTATCAAAGTAGTACAGAATTTCTGTCACATAACAAGCATCGAGGGTTTTAGGAGGTTCCTCATCTCCATGAGCAGCAAGTACACCTAATTTTTTTGGTATTTCGTGTTCCATATCCATAACTAAAGATAAAGAACAACTAATAACATCAAATAAAAATTACTTAGTGATAAATCAAACAAGCACACACGAGAATATTCACCCCACGCTATGACTCCCCAGCAATGGCGCCAGAAAAAGGTCTTGATAACCCACAAGTATAGGGGATCGCAACAGTTTTTGATAAGTAAGAGTGTCAAACCCAATGAGGAGCTAAAGTTAGAACAAATATTCCCTCAAGTTCTATCGACCACCGATACAACTCTACGCATGCTTGACGTTCACTTTACCTAGAACAAGTATGAAACTAGAAGTACTTTATAGGTGTTGTTGGATAGGTTTGCAAGATAATAAAGAGCAATCATATAAAAAGTAGGGTCTGTTTAGGTAAAGACACAAATAAATTAGTTTTAGTAAAGAGATTTTTGTTACGAGAAAGTTATTTGTCCCTAGGCAATTGATAACTAGACCGCTAATCATTATTGGAATTTTATTTGAGGGAGAGGCATAAGCTAACATACTTTCTCTACTTGGATCATATGCACTTATGATTGGAACTCTAGCAAGCATCCGCAACTACTAAAGATCATTAAGGTAAAACCCAACCATAGCATTAAAGCATCAAGTCCTCTTTATCCCGTACGCAACAACCCCCTTACTCGGGTTTGTGTTTCAGTCACTCACGCAACCCACTATAAGAGAATCATGAACGTATTGCAACACCCTACAACGGGGATCTCTCACGCTTGCGTGACACGGAGAGCACCATATGACACCACCAATAATAAAACATGCAACTCAAACCAATCTTGAGCATCAAATATCCCATAGGACAAAACGGATCTACTCAAACATCATAGGATAGCCATACATCATTGGGAAATAATATATAGCATTGAGCACCATGTTTAAGTAGAGATTACAGCGGGTAAGATAGAGGTTACACCGCTGCATAGAGGGGAGAAGAGTTGGTGATGATGGCGGTGAAGTTGTTGGTGAAGATTGCGGTGATGATGATGGCCCCCGGTGGCACTCCGGTGCCACCGGAAGCGAGGGGGAGAGAGGCCCCCTCCTTCTTCTTCTTCTTCCTTGACCTCCTCCCTAGATGGGAGAAGGGTTTCCCCTCTGGTCCTTGGTCTGTATGGCATGGGAGGGGAGAGAGCCCCTCCGAGATTGGATCTGTCTCTCTATCTCTCTCTGTTTCTGTGTTCCTAGATTCTACCCTTTCACCGTTTCTTATATTCCCGGAGATCCGTAACTCCGATTGGGCTAAAATTTTAACAGATCTTTATCCGGATATTAGCTTTGTTGCGGCGAAAGAAGGGCATCAACCGCCTTACGGGGTGGCCACGAGGGTTAGGGGCGCGCCCCCTTGGGGCGCGCCCCCTACCTTGTGGCCCCCTCGGGAATCATCTCACGTGGATTTTTCTTCCCAAAAATCATATATATTCCAAAAAAATCTCCATCAGTTTTTATCCCGTTTGGACTCCGTTTGATATGGATATTCTGCGAAACAAAAAACATGCAACAAATAGGAACTGGCACTGGGCACTAGATCAATATGTTAGTCCCAAAAATAGTATAAAAAGTTGCCAAAAGTATATGAAAGTTGTAGAATATTGGCATGGAACAGTCAAAAATTATAGATATGACGGAGACGTATCACGAGCCTCAACACTTGTTGGATCGTATACATCAGTATGTATTATTTCCAATAAGTCAGTTGCTTGCTCCATTGTTCCGGAGAACGGAGTCTTAGTCATCTTGCCCATGAGGCATGGTTCACAAGCATCAAATGATTCATAATCAAGTGATTCCAAAAGCCCATCAGCATGGAGTTTCTTCATGCGCTTTACACCAATATGACCTAAACGGTAGTGCCACTTACACTACAAAAAATACACTTCCGTGATGATACGTGTTTGTCACAGTCGGTCGCATTTTCTATCATGCATGTACACCCATGACGATTTTATGATAGAATCAAGATAGTCATACCTGTGCTGTCGTATAAGTGTTCCATGACATTACCAAAATTATGATCACGGAAGTGTCCACTTCCATGACGATAAATCCCGCGTCACAGAAGTGCTTTCGTCAAGGGTGACCGACACGTGGAATCCATCGTAACGGAACGCCGTTAAGCTATCGGGTCGGGTTTTGGATCCAATAACCCGTTAACAGCCCCGACCAATGGGGATTTTCCACGTGTAAAATCATCATTGGCTGGAGGAAACACGTGTCGGCTCATCGTTGGGACAGATGTCATCCACTCATTGGACAGAAGGCATCCATGATACGTCGACACGTGGCATGGCCCAATAGAGGCCGATTCCTATGAAAAGGCCGGCCCATTTGACTTGGTCAAAAGGTGGCAGGCCAGCCCATGTAAAGCCTGTTAACGGCTTGTTCGCATATAGCCCATTTACAGCCCGCTAACCCAAGGCCCGTTACGCCCTATCCGAATTAGGCCCAGTAGCGTCATCTGGGCCACCCAATACGATTCCAGCCCGTTGTCACTTCTGGCCCATGTATGCCCATGACGTCTTTCGGCCCATATGAGGCCCTATGTAACTCTTGGCCTATTAACGGACCATGGTGAAACTGGCCCGTAATGAACAGTGTATCACTTTACACCCATTAACGGCCCGTGGTGAAACTGGCCCGTAATGAATAGTGTATCACTTTATACCCATTAACAGCCCATTATTCCATTGGGCCGTTTCCAGCCCATGTTATCTTTCTGCCTTCTCAGAGCCCATTTATTCTTGGGCTCATTTCCAGCATTCGTTTACTTACGACCCGTTACTGTCATTTTCTGCTCGTGGGCCAAATTCAGCCCGTGGTTACAGTCGGCCCGTTTGTGGTCCGTTAATACGTTGGGCCGTTTTCATAGCATCATCAAATACAACCTATTAATGATGGCCCGTTATGGTCGGCCCATGAACGGACGATTCCAACTCTAGCCCGTTAACGACCATAATGCGGCCTGTTATTGGCCCATGTTTGGCCAATCGATCATACTGCCCGTATAAGGCTCATTGATGATACGACCCGTAGAAGGCCCATTGTTACTACGGCTCGTAGAAGGCCCATTATTTCTACGGCCCGTGGAAGGCCCATTGTTTCTACGGCCCATAGAAGGCCCATTGTTTCTACGGCCCGTAGAAGGCCCACTATTTCTACGGCCTATAGAAGGCCCACTGTTTCTACGGCCCGTAGGAGGCCCAGTGTCACTACAGTAAATATTAGCCCATGGTTATTGTGGCCTAGTTTAAAAAATAGGTTATTGCAGCCACTAGCAAACCGCGGAAAAAGAACTGCAATGACTACAAGCAAACAAATAAACAAGACAACAAGGAAATAAATAAGCAAGCAACTTACGCTAGGCTATCACGGCTATCACACATATTACATCCACTGGGCATCAAAGTTCGCCACCAGTGCAAATAAACACGCCGACAAAAGAATATACAAAACTAAGAGCACTTCAAAAGGCACTAGGCCTGGCCAGGTCGGGCCCCCCAAACAGCTGAAGAAGCTGAGTAGACCTCAGTTGTGTCAACAATAGATGCATCAACACTAGATTTAAGGCTTGATGGTGCGCACGACAGTCCTCTGACATCTTCATTGCATCTTTGACTTCAAGTCGGAGCTGAGCTGAAGCAAGCCTTTCCGCTTTAAGTTGAGACTGAAGAAGTCGAACTGATTGAGGCAGGGACTGCACAGAGGTTGTCTCACACCTGCTGGTGCTTAGCTTCAACTCACTGTCTTCATCAAGACAGGACCTTGGGGTCATCTCGCTGTCCTCAAGATGGTTTGGCTCACTATCTTCCCTAAAGTTTTGCCTGGCGTAAGAGATACGAGCCTGAAAGAGAAACAAGGAGACACGTAACAGGTTTCACAATTATCTAAGCAAATAAATGGATCTGTTCTGCATAAGGAACATGTTTTTACAACTACAATTTGAAACTAGTAGTTGTTGCAAACATCCAATCAGATGTAAACAGCAAAGCAAACATCAGTGGTGGAAATGATGCCTATCCAAATCTATACTAGAACAAAGTTTGAAGGCTTGAGAAGGATGAACTTACATTACATGTTAACACGGGTTGGACAAAGCCCTTCTCCATATTGATGGAAGGATAATTCAATAAATTCCCCTAAGAAAATTCTTTATAAGCGTTGCCATTATTCTACATTTTGCAAAGAGTAAATATAGATCAAATAATATTGGAAGAAACAGAGGATAATGAAGCTCAGGTGCAGACTGATGATACATAATCAAATAGCAATTAATTAAGTACAACGTTACAAGGCAAAAGGGAGAGAGGTACTGACAAGAGCAATGTAGAGCCCATTATTGTTTTGAGATCGTATGATCCTTTGAGTAAGGAGATTCATCTGAAATTAGTTTTCATACAAGAGAGAAGGTAAGGCACAAGCAGAAATTTAGGAGTTCAAATTTTGAATTGTTATCATAGACAGTACCTCACGCTGGGCTCCGAGCAGTTCTAATAGGGGTTTGGCCACTCGAGTAGGGGTAAAGTGTGGTACAGTTGGGCCTGTGTTTTCTGTGGCTGCTGATCTATCTGATTTAACATGTATCACTAACTTTTCCAAATACCTAGTTTGTACTCCTTGAGGATCTGCACTCACCCTCTTCCTTTTGGACATCTATTATGAAAGAACAACATTTGACTGGAAAAACATAGTGTGACGACACATGGAATAGGTACAGAAAATGGATAGGTATGGCATATACTCATATATGATGCTTAAACTAAGCAGATGGTGTAACAAAGTAGAAGTAATGCAAGAGGTCAGATGCAAAATATGTGCGACCAATACAACTTTGCAAAGTTAGAGCAAGCACCTTGATTGGTGAATAAGATAGGCCATCCTCCACCATGCCAAGTTTGTTAGCCAGTGGATCGTTCCGCAATATTCCTCTCGTGCGCCCATTCTCATATTCATTTTTATAATGTTCAATATCTGACATGCATGAAAACATAAAAACAAGTGAGATTTTCTTTGTAATGCAGAAGTGATTCTAATCCAATACTGCCTCCCTGTAAACCCCTTTGTGCTATATCTGCAATTCTTTTAAAAGATGCCATGCATGCTGTAATTTGTTGTGTGCATTAATATAATGTGTCCTACTAATCAAAATATGAGAGCTCCAGAAGTGATGACACTTCGCAGATGATAGCTTCAACACATAGTAAAGAAGAACAAGTCGACCTGACCTGACAGATTCGAAATATACTAAGGGAGAACAACTCGACCTGACCAGTCGACCGCAAGAGAAGAGTATCATCTTAAAGAAGAGCAGAAGAGCAAGCATATTGAAGATATTACAAGTCTTTCAATACAATGTCGGTTGGCCACCCATGATGAACCAGAGCGCACAGAGAAATACTATTCTTTCCGGTCTCTCTATATGTGGCTCACATGCATTTCAAAACTAAAGTAGGAACATTTAGCTAACCAATTAAACATCTCTCAGTTTTACTAATATCTGCAATAATATCATATATGAATTTGTACAACTAAGCTTGTTTAGCTCGATGGGTGGAGCAGTGCTATTACGACACGAACCACGTAGGCTGATTGTGGTCATCATAAAATGGGGAAAACATAAGCATGATGAGTACAGTGTTGACCGTGGCAGTGGGATGGCAGATCTGAAGCTGCAAACCATGCAAAGGGTAGTTAGCAACCGATGTTTGCTTTGAAATAACAACTAAGATTTGGTATGGACAAGAAAGTACGGTCAACAAGTGACAAAGAAATGCAATTATGCTGTCTCTCTATATGTCGCGACATGCATTTGGAAACTCAAGTGGGACCTTTAGCTAACCAATTAAATGTGCGGTTAACTAATATCAGTATCATATCACAATCATATTTGAACAACTAAGCTTTCGAATTCTGAGTGTTGTGTTGTTTAGCTTGAAGGGTGGAGTAATGCTAGTATGACAGAAAGCACCTACGCAGATCATAGTAGAGTAGATAAAAGGGGAAAACCCTAAGCATCAAGAGAAAAATCAGGAAAGTGGAACTAGCTGGACCAGTGGGTGGCGCACATGCTTTTCGAAACGAATATAGGAACATTAGGTGACCAATTAAACGTTCTCTGTTTTAGTGATATGAGCATCATATCAGATTCGTATTTCAACACGTAAGCTTTGGGTTGAGGTCTTGAGGAGCAGTGCTAGCACGACACGAAGCACCTACGATGATGGTAGTGAATATAAAGGGGGGGAAACCATAAGCTTTACGAGTATAGTGCCCGTGCCATGGCGGATCTGAAGGTGCAAACCGGACAAAGCTACTTCGCAACCAATGTTTGCTTTCAACTAGCCACTACGATTTGGTACGGACAAGAAAAGTACAGTAAACAAATTACGATCTATTTTCCGGGTGAGATCAATAACTTAAGCACATATGGAAGAGTACCACCTCTCTTGCGACGCCGTGTAGGCCTATGCTGATACGTTGAGGGTGCTGCGGGTGCGATGGCTGTCGGCGGCGGGGAAGAAGACTTTAGACGGCAGACGGCCGGGTCGGGGGATATATCCTGTTGCCGTGGATGAGGCGGTCGTAGGAGCGGCAACGGCAAGGTGGACGATGGCGCCAATGAAGCGAGAGGAGGCGATGAAAGGATCCTGGTCCAGCGACGTGGATGAGAGACGTCCATCTCTTGCAGTGGACGACAGGGTAGGGGTAGCGGCTCCGGCAAGGTGGAGGATGGGGTGGCGGACGGAGGAGGCTGGCCGCAGTACGGAGGTTGTCGTGCCGCCGATGGTGTATGAATGGGGAAATGGAGGGGAGGGGGGATCTCAAACTTTGGGACGCGCTTCTCTGAAATGGGGGAAAGTTACGAACTTATCCCCCGTTTAAAATTTCGGACATCGCGTCGGTTGGGGATAGGACGGTAATCTCGCATCTCCCAAATATTTGCCGGTAACTATTTCAGGCGAGGAGAGGGTGTTTTGTCGTCCACGGTTGGCGCCCAACGGTGTATGAACGGGGCTGACAGGTAGGGCGGTTGTGTCACGTCTAATGGAAGTTACACATCTGCTCCTATTTAAAATATTAGCCTACATCGATTTCGGACGAGGAGAGTTTGTTTTGCCGCCCACCGTGTATGAATGGGGAAATGGAGGAAGAGACACATGTCTTTCGGACGAGCTTGAATCAAATGTGTTTTGCCGCCCACGTTTGGCGCCCACCGTGTCTGAATGGGCTCAGAGGCCGTCGTGTCACGTCTGATTGAAGTTACTAGTCTACCCCTATCGACAGCAGTGTAAATCCGGTCGATAAGGATGTCAAGTGTCAGGGGTAGACAGTAATTTCCATCTCGCAAACACTTGCTTCGGGCAGCCCACAAATTATAGTGGGTGTTTAGCCGCTTCGTTCAAAACTTGGGAGAATTAGCATTCACGTTTGCCCTGGGACCTGGCAAACTAAATTCAAATCCAATTTGTATTCGATTACGAATATCCACAGATAATTATACGTTTTGTTATTTATTTCTTCAAAACCACAACAAAGATTTATTCCACCTTTATATATGATTATGATTTAGAAATGCGTGATCTTCGAATTCAGTAGGTTGGATACACTCTGAGTCAAACAGTTATTTCATCCAATACAATATGCTCACACGAAAAACAGTTCACCTTATGTCAATCATACAAGTACTGAGGATTACCTCGCCTAAAAAATTCGGATCATTACAACACATGGACAACATAGGGGGTCTTGCAACATAATCCATTCAGAGACATGACACAACATGCAAGTACAATAATCTAATGACAATTTCAACTGGTATCTAAAGAAGAACCGGGATTACCTTGGGCTTCAGATAGCAGAAACAGCAGGACCTCCTCCGTCTTCAAATGCAACATTCTTACTTCCTCCAATTCTTGGGTTGCTTGCATAATGCGTGCCGCTAATTCCGTAATTTCCAGCCTCAAGATAAAGATTACCTCATTCATGGCAGCCACACCATCTCTTTCTGCCTCTAGTAGAGCCTCAAGCACTATAATATCTGTGCTCAGACTGCTCTCCGGCGGTGTTGCCTCTGAACTGCTACCATCTGGTAACATGGATGGCGCACTGCTTCCACAAATAGATTCTGGGGTTGTACATTGTGTCCTAGTGTGAACGGCATCCTGAAAGGTTTCCGCTGGACATCAGTAAGAGATAGTTATCGTATGATCCAGGCAGTAAGCTTACATGGTAAACGACGGACGAATTATTGCCGAGCATGGCAAACTATATTTAAATGGTTCGAAGCAGCATCAGCCGAAAAGAAATTAAAATGGTAAGATGAAACTAGGGATGTAAGTGGCAAATAAACGACATCCGCCAGTCCCATCTAGTTAGTTTTTGCTACCTCCCTAGTTCATTTTCCTCAAAAAACAAAAACTCTTTTGAACTATCATACCACTAGTGGACTTTAATCGGGATTAAACGGGACCCAGTTGACATCCCTAGTTGAAAGGGAGTGTACAACCGCTATATTTAAGTTGCCAAGGCATCTAAGCAGTTGAAATAATCTGAGAAAGCACTTAACAGTGTGGCCTCATATAAACTACGAAGACAGTCTTGTGATGAAGTTGAGAGGAAAAGTTAAGGACTCAAATGAAATAGGCATGCATTTCTTTACGATAGTACAGCAGGCACTGCTGACATATTGGCCAACTCAGGTATAGCGTAACAACAAATAAGCATTCGAATCAAGCAATACAGCAAAGCAGACAACTGAACTATTTGTAATTCGGTAGGATTACACGTTGAGGGCACAAGCCAAGAAAGCAGCCCACTCGCATTACATTTCACATGTACTAAAACACACTGGCTTACCATATGTTGCTGTGAAGCCTAGCTGCTGTTGCAATGTTCTTTGAAGATATCGTCAGCATCCCGTGGTTGCAAATCTAGTTGTTGTAGTTTATTCTGCACCATCTATTTAGGTAAAATTAATTTTAATCGCATGCACTGGTCCGAATTGATCATCAATGGTTCATCTAAACTAATGAAAGAAGGGTGTGTGCATACACGACAATATATCTGCTTCCCTCTATTTTTATGCTTGTTCGAGGTGCCAGCCCCAAAAGAACAAATATTTTGCTTGATGGGGTTGGCAGCTCCATAATTAATAGAAGCATCAAATTAGTCATGCAACTTGGGAAGATCAAGAACACACAAACAAGTAATGAACAGAGGCTCGGAGCAGTGATGTAATAGCTAGCATCAGAAAATGTAGGGTAAAACGAACAAAAAGCAGCGGAACCACATGCTAGTTTGCTGATGTGTAATTAAGCATAGAGAACATTAAGCAGTCTGATGGAACCAACAGGTGGCATCAGAACAAAACTAAAGCATATTAACTATATGTGCACTGGTATGTAATTTAGCACATGTAACATGTTCACTGCCAGAAGTATGGCCCTACAGGTGCAAGCAGAATAACGCGTCTCATGAAAAACTGAATGATGCCCTGAAGAAATTCAAAGGTGCGGTGCTTATGCTAGGAAAGTGAACGTAGGCGCCGGCCGTTGGATAATAGTACCTGATTCTCGGCGGCGTATGGGTATCGTTGTCATACTTGATAGCTAAGGATCGTCGATGGTGCTCGTGTTGCGGTTGAGTTTGGGCCGGCTGTCGCCGTCGCTGAAGCGGCTCCGGTGCTACGGTTGCGGCGCCTGTCGACATACAAGAAAGCTCATCTGTGGTAAGTGAACAGTTGCACGATAAAGAGAAAAACCGAAGGAGTACAAATCGAAATAACCTGATGAGGCTGCGGCGTCGGTAAAGCAGGGCCGGTGGAGTTGAATATGGCGTCCGTGGAGCGGGTCCGGTGCAGTGGACGAAGGCTTCGGCGGGCGCGTTGTACAGTGCTTTCGGTGAGGCGGATCTGTTGCGGCGGACGAGGGCTTGTATGAAGGGCCAGCGAAGGGGCGGACGAGGGAGTCAGTGAAGGGCCTACGCTGTGGTGGACGAGGGCGCCGGTTAAGCAGATCCGGTGCGGTGGACCATGATGGCGGTCAAGGAGATCTGGAGCGGTGGACAAGCCAGTCGCTGAAGCGGCTCCGGTGAAGTGGTGAGTTGGCAGTTGGGGGTTCCAAGGTGCGGAAGGTAGATCCGGCGGGGTGTGAGGTCCACCGCTGCGGCGGAGGACTAGATTCGGCGGCTTGCCGTGGTTGGGGGGTCGGGGAGGGGAAGGGGAGGGGCTCTGGGGAAGAATGTTGGGGGCAAAGAGGGGAAAACAATGGAGTTACCAAAGCAGCCCTTTTCCGTTCATGTGGCAGGGGTAAAACAGGAATATCGCAGGGCTAAACTTTCGGGCGCGTGATATTTCGATGTGAGCGGGAAGTTTGAAAGCTTTTGGCGCCTAAAATTATAAGTATTCTGCTCTCGTACGGCCGACTATGATATCATGGCCGACAATTTGTTTGTTTTGCACGCAAAAAATGTGCAAGTTTTGAAAATCAATGTCTCCAACTCGAAACTTAGATTGTCCATTCAATTCAAATATGGATCATTGAGCTACTACAAGCAAATACCATCATACGGTCCAATTCAAATGAAATTCCAAATGTGTTTATCCTAAATATGATGACAAAAGCAAAAATGTGTATGTGTATGAATAAAGTGGATGATTATAAAGTTTGAACATGCCCGTATGTGTATATCTCTAGGTTTGATATATGAATTTGAAATCACGAAATCCCGGCTTAAAAAATGTACCTCCGTTTAAATGAATTACAAAAGCTAATGATGGAGTCGAATTCCAAAATTCCAATCTTAGGTTTGTAATTCTGGTACATCAAGGTATATCACGCATGTTCAAAAGTATCGTTATCTCATAGTACAAACTGTGAAACAAATTGATCAACCATGAGTGCACAATATCTCAATTACGCTAAAGTCCCTCAAATATAGACACCTCACTCTTTATCTGAAGTCAACCCCCCCCACCACCACCACACACACACACATAGAGAAGTCGTTCTCTCCCCCAAACACCAACACACGAGCACATTAACACCCCTCTCTCTTGTAAAGTCCGGACCCCAACATAGGTCTCTATCACTTTGTCTCTCGGGCATGCACACATCTCTTCCCTCACTCTCTAGGTCTCCCGCTATCTCTCTTACCCAAGCACACGCACTATGTAGAGTGTATATTTCCCATACACACAAAACGTCGCCCCCAAACGTCTATCTCCCTAGTTATGTGGTTCTCGCGCACTCACCTCACACACCACCCCCACTGCAAACAAGCACACTTTGTCTCCTTGTGCACCACTCTCCTCTTTCTATCTCTCCCACATGCGGACCCGCCCCAGCTCCTTCCCTGTATACATATATGTCGTGACTCTTTGCATAGCTCCCTAATGTATAATCGTTCTCGATTTCGCACATTGTTCTCTACACCATCTATTCTAGATCTCTCATGAAGTCCCTATCACACACACGATGACTCGCTTCCCTTGCGTCTCCGTTCATAGGCCAATTTCGGACAACATCAACATTGTCTCCCTATCTATACGCCATTTATGGACACAAACGACCCCTCTCGCCCCCTCTCTTCCTCTCTCTCTCTCTCTCTCTCCGTCGCTAGCTCTCTCTTTCTCTCGCTCTCACACCCCTCTCCCACACACACACTCGATGTCTCTTCCAAATAGTCTGCTCCCCCCGCCCGCACCCGTGCTATCTCGCTACTACACATGTCACACCATTCCCCCTTCCCTTATACTAGGTTTACATCATCAGTGGTCTCTCTACTCCACATACACTCTCTCCCTCTCACACACAAACGCGTGCACAAACACACACAGACACGCACAAACACCCATTTATCTGGATCCTCATCTCTCCTCATGTCCGCATGTGTATCTCACACACTCACTCTCTAATTATGTATATGTGTCTCCACGTTACACAACACAAAGCCCCATGTACATGTCTCTCTCTATCCTCCACACACATAGACACAAAGAATCTGTTATCATTGCCTCAGTCTCTAACATATCACACACGCACACTGTCTCTCTCTCTCTCTCGCAAACACGCTCAACAAGGGTTTCCCCGTGAATAACTTACCGTCTATTCATCAACAGTCGTGGCAGTACGGCGAACACGAGACGTGAAAAAGAATAAATCTACACGTGCTTAGACCACCTAGTATGACTACTAGGACTAGAGCAAGCCAAAAAGCGCGCCGCCGTCACCCCCTCCTTGTCGGCGACGGGAAAATCTTTGTTTTACACAGTCGAGAAGTCATTGTGCTAAGGCCCCACATGCCGAGGCGTTGAATAGAATGTAGATGCTAGTTTACGGAAGCAAGTATCGATAATACGTTTGTATCTCCATACTTATATTTCTTCTCTTATAAAAAACCGAGTTGGTGATGATGGTACGTGTGCCATCTTGCAATATAGACCGTCCGATCTATATCTGACGGATGGAAATTAAACTAAAAGATACCCGCACCCCTCTCCACATTTGCAGACAAGGCCTTCCCTCGTTCATCCTTATCTCCAACAAACCTCATTGTTGAGCAATTAAGAAAGGAAGCCTCTGGAACAAACTGGCCTGGTGGCCGCTGCCGGCGTCGTCAATCCCCATGCCTCCGCTCAGTCCGACCACCAACCACCACCACACCCCACTCCTCTTCACCTTATCTCATATTTCTCGAGATATCATTAGTTTTTACACATGGGATTACTCCCGCAAGGGTCAATCACAACAAGTGTTTTATAAAAAAATGCATCTTGATGTTCCGTGCAATGCACGGATCTTGCTAGTACTCCTACACAAGACTAAGTTGGTGATGCTGGTGTGTCTGCCATCCGTCGTTTCTGACCATTAGATCTACATCTAACGATTGTGAGGTAAGTTGTTGCCTTTTCTCACCAACATCCCACTTGTCTACCAATTTGCAGAAAAACCCATAATTAGTATCTTAAAACCAACCACATCCCTCCCTGACCTCACCAAAACAGCCCAAGGAATATATTCTAATTGAAACATAATATATCTCTAGTGACATATGTATATCAAAATTAGAGTGTTTTGTACCAAGTTTGTGAATAAGTATTATTCTAATTATGATTCGTTGCAACGGACATGAACATTGCTAGTATTTCCAACCATGCATTTTTTCCTAGTATTCCATAGTTTCGAGTTTTCCATCAAGATATTAGTCACTCATGGTTGATATTTACTTTCAATCATGTACACATATGCACTATGTAACTAGCCTTGCTTATTGGCTTCCAAAGCTTAACTTTCACTCCTACTTACAATATGTAGAGTATTTAACAAAAAACTACCACTTTCAACCAGCCCTAGGAAGAATCTATTGTACAAAAAATAGCAAAAACATACCCAAAATTTCTTAATCCACGCCAAAAACTACCTAGTACTCCTACCGATTAGGTTCGTTTAAACCCATTTATGACAGGGTTGGCCCACACGTCCGTGCTGACGAGGCAGCTTAAACCAACACATTTTGTTTGACCGTTGACACGAGGGACCCACATCTGACCTTCTATCCTGTTATTCCCCCTCAAATCATTATTTTTCCTGAACATTACTTCAAACAGTACTGATGCGTGTTCGTCGGTGGCGCCGGTGATGAGCGAGTTGGCCGCCGCTCCGCCGGACGGGCCGGACGCCGCGCTGGCCTCCGCACGGGTTGGCAGGCTGGCCCGAGCGTGACTCACGAGCGAGCAAGCCGCCGCGCTGGCCTTCGCTCGAGCCAGATGGCTGGCCTTAGCGCGGCGCGCGCGAGCAAGCCGCCGCGCTGCCGTGCCAATCTAGCTAGCAAACCTTGCAGACAAGCAGCTGGACGGAGCTATCTTGGCTAGCTAGCGGCCGCGAGCGCCGGACGGAGCTGGCATCCGGGCTGCCGCAACATGGGCTCCGCACCGCCGGCGGTTTTGACCTCGCCTTCTGCCGGCGGCGGTAGCTGCGTCCCATGGCCGAGGATGACTAGGTGGACGGGCCGGAGGTAGGAGGTCACTCGAGGATTTTTGTTGGTAAGAGCATGTACAATGGTTGATAAGGTAGTCTTATCTTAAGTCTGCCACGTATGCAAGTGGTAGTAGTTTCTTGGCATTTTAGTGGTTTCTTGCATTATTAGAGCAAGTACAATAGAGCTGAGTCAGCGGGCTATAAGAAATAAACTAGTATATTTCTGCTTAGTTGGAGGAAAGAGAAGAGGAGAGAGAAGGTAAGCGGGCTCTTCGTGAAGAGCCAGCTCTAGCACGTGCTCCTAGGCACTTTGTGAGAATGAGAAGTGGGCCACATAATAAAAAAGTAGTACACTCTTTTGATCTATTATTGTACATGTTGGCTATAAGATGGGCTGTAGATGACATGGCACTGGCTTATAGCCAGCAGCTGGCTATACTATTAACCATGCTCTTAGGGGTTTCTTGTAAGGAACAATGTACGTACTACTAGCGACAAAAGGCGATTCTAGGTTGCGTTGTACTCCAACGAGTACTACTAGTGGTCGCGGGAGTGTATACCTCGTTTTGTGGGTTCGATCCCGGCCGAACGCACGGCGGCCTTTTTAAAAAATAGTACTACTACACTTCGCTGCGAGCCAATATTTTACACGGGTAGTTTGAGTTTTGAAGTCAAACGGACGTGCGGCCCCACAATCTGGGTGCACTGGACAGCCTAGCCACGTGAACGGGTTTTCCTTCCCAGCATCCCGTGGCTCGCGTGCTCGCCCTAGCCGCACCTCGCTTGCAGCTTCCTCATCAGCTAGTAGCATATTTAAACTAGCGCCTCCCAATTAAGCCCGAGGAGCCGGAAAAGCCTGGCGGGGCATTGGGAACTATGCAATATGGCTCTGTACGTAAAGTGCTCTACTACTACTCTGTAGCTTGTGGCGTTGCACGCATGGACTTCACTCCATTATCGGCTCTACTATAAAAGAAATTCCTCTTGACGTGTTTTTTTTGAAACGGAGGCAAAAGCTTTGCTTCATCTCATTCATAAAGAAGGAACTACTAACAAAGTTCGACGAGATCCATTACACCTCCACAAATGGAAGCGAAAAGCCTAGTCTCGCTGTATCAAATAACTCAAATGTTCTGCCCCCGCAGTAACCGTCGCTGATAAACAGGCTGCTAGTGTGTGCGTGAGAGGAGCGGCTGAGTAGGCCAGCTACGTGAGAGGAGCGGCTGAATAGAGCACCGAGAGTACCCACTAGGCCACTACGCAGGTGTACTTCCCCTGCATTGATAGTACAGCGATGGTTCTAGAGAACAGTAGTACCCTCCACTTCCAACTGTAGCTCGTTGGCCCTGAGATTCAAGAGTTCAAAACTGGTGCACTATACTAGACTAGACTAGAAGTACAGTACATCGCACTACTAGTTGAGAAAAGTAGTACTAGTACTGCTACAGTACGAGTACGTACTCCTCCGTCACATAATGTAAGACGTTTTTTGACACTAGTTGGCATGTACAAACAATGGCAAAAACATACCCAAAATTTCTTAATCCACACCAAAAACTACTACCTAGTTCCAAAAAATTCTTACTAGTGCTATTATTTACAGTATAATGTAATCCCATAATGTTCCATAATGCTAGTACTAGTAGTAAATAATAGCCTCACCCCTTCGCTGAGGAACGATCTACGGTTGGAAGGGACGAGGCCCTGCGGTTACTATGCTCTTATCTCCTCCTCACCAGTTCCCCTCCCCCCGAAGAGAAGGCAGTTCGTCGCTGCTCCCATGGATTCGCCAGGCGGTTCTCCTCCTCGTCGTGGCTGGGAGACCTTGGACGACGATCCTCTGGGAGAAATCGCACGCCGCTCCGATGTTCTCACCTCTGCAAGACTCGGTGCTTCCTGCACCAACTTTTTCAAGACGCTGCTTAAACAGGCTTGGGAAAAGGCCATGCTTGTTGGTCTTCCATGCGTCCTTGAGGAGAAGGTTCTTCTATGGGACAATCCTTCGAACAGTTCACCGCTCCCTGGCCATGGTTGCACGTTAACTCCGCTAGAGTTGCCGACGTTGAGAGGTAGTCGGATTTTGTCCGATGAGCAGGTCAGCAATGGAGTTTGATCATGTAGTACTTAGTTATTCCATTTCCATCCCGTAATTTCTCCGCTGCCCACCGTCTTATATATAGGTCTGGGTCGGTGCCAACGAAGATTGGCTTGCATACCTCCGGCCGGATACCACCATCATTTTGCACAACATCCACAGCAGTGCGGCCGTTCCAGTAGACCCCTTCTCCACCATTGGGATCGGCCTTCCGGACTGGCTGGGCTTGAATACGTATGATGATGCATACATGAGATTTAAGAAGATAGCAATTGCGGACCCGCCGACAAAGCGACATGGCTACGGCGATTACTATCTCATCGTGGTGTTCGACATAAGGATTGCCATCAATGCAAGAGGCAGTAACGGTAGAGGCTGGCGCATGTTGGCGGCGACAGATTTGTACCCCTACACGTTCGAAGACGCCGTGCGCCATCTAGGCCGCATCTTCGCGGTGACAATCCAGGGGACTTGTTTCATCTGGTTGCCATCCTGCAGTACAGGAGATTACAAATGAACCGTCATTTGCATCCCTAACGGTACTCCATTATTTTGCAGGGACCAGTCATCCCCCGATCAAAATAAGATCGCCGATCCTGGATGTGCATTTGCATCCGCGATTTGGTCTAACCTGGAACCTTGTAGCTGACTTTGGCATATTAGGATCAACTATCTTAGCAGTCGTTACCCATGGTACCACTGATGTGCAACATGGTAACACATGAAGGAAATATGCCCTAGAGGCAATAATAAAGTTATTATTTATTTCCTTATATCATGATAAATGTTTATTATTCATGCTAGAATTGTATTAACCGGAAACATAATAAATGTGTGAATACATAGACAAACAGAGTATCACTAGTATGCCTCTACTTGACTAGCTCGTTGATCAAAGATTGTTATGTTTCCTAACCATAGACATGAGTTGTCATTTGATTAACGGGATCACATCATTAGGAGAATGATGTGATTGACTTGACCCATTCCGTTAGCTTAGCACTTGATCGTTTCGTTTGTTGCTATTGCTTTCTTCATGACTTATACATGTTCCTATGACTATGAGATTATGCAACTCCCGTTTACCGGAGGAACACTTTGTGTGCTACCAAATGTCACAACATAACTGGGTGATTATAAAGGTCCTCTACAGGTGTCTCCGAAGGTACTTGTTGGGTTGGCACATTTCGAGATTAGGATTTGTCACTCCGATTGTCAGAGAGGTATCTCTGGGCCCTCTCGGTAATGCACATCACCTAAGCCTTGCAAGCATTGCAACTAATGAGTTAGTTGCGAGATGATGTATTACGGAATGAGTAAAGAGACTTGCCGGTAACGAGATTGAACTAGGTATTGAGATGCCGACAATTGAATCTCGGGCAAGTAACATACCGATGACAAAGGGAACAACGTATATTGTTATGCGGTCTGACCGATAAAGATCTTCGTAGAATATGTAGGAGCCAATATGAGCATCCAGGTTCCGCTATTGGTTATTGACCGGAGACGTGTCTCGGTCATGTCTACATAGTTCTCGAACCCGTAGGGTCCGCTCGCTTAAACTTCGATGACGGTTATATTACGAGTTTATGTGTTTTGATGTACCGAAGGAGTTCGGAGTCCCGGATGAGATCGGGGACATGACGAGGAGTCTCGAAATGGTCGAGACATAAAGATCGATATATTGGACGACTATATTCGGACATCAGAAATGTTCCGAGTGATTCGGGTATTTTCGGGAGTACCGGGGAGTTACGAGAATTCGTATTGGGCCTTAATGGGCCATACGGGAAAGGAGAGAAAGGCCTCAAAGGGTGGCTGCACCCCTCGCCATGGGCTGGTCCGAATTGGACTAGGGAGGGGGGGCGCCCCCTTCCTTTCTTCTCCTTTTCCCTTCCCTTTCCTTCCCTCCTACTCCTAATACTTGGAAGGGCTCCTAGTTCTACTAGGAAAAGGGGAATCCTACTCCTGGTGGGAGTAGGACTCCCCTAGGATGCGCCATAGAGAGGGCCGGCCCTCACCCTCCTCCACTCCTTTATATACGGGGGCAGGGGGCACCCCAAAGACACAACAATTGATCTCTTGATCTCTTAGCCGTGTGTGGTGCCCCCCTCCACCATAGTCCACCTCGATAATACTATAGCGGTGCTTAGGCGAAGCCCTGCATCGGTAGAACATCAACATCGTCACCACGCCGTCGTGCTGACGAAACTCTCCCTCGACACTCGGCTGGATCGGAGTTAGAGGGACGTCATCGAGCTAAACATGTGCTGAACTCGGAGGTGCCGTGCATTTGGTACTTGATCGGTCGGATCGTGAAGACGTACGACTACATCAACCGCGTTGTGCTAACGCTTCCGCTTTCGGTCTACGAGGGTACGTGGACAACACTCTCCCTTCTCATTGCTATGCATCACCATGATCTTGCGTGTGCGTAGGAAATTTTTGAAATTACTACTTTCCCTGGTATCAGAGCCAGGTTTTATGCATTGATGTAATATGCACGAGTAGAACACAAGTGAGTTGTGGGCGATATAAGTCATACTGCTTACCAGCATGTCATACTTTGGTTCGGCGGTATTGTTGGATGAAGCGGCCCGGACCGACATTACGCGTACGCTTACGTGAGACTGGTTTTACCACCGTGCTATGCACACATGTGACTAGCGGGTGTCAGTTTCTCCAATTTTAGTTGAACCGAGTGTGGCTACGCCCGATCCTTGCGAAGGTTAAAACAGCACCAACTTGACAAACTATCGTTGTGGTTTTGTTGCGTAGGTAAGAACGGTTCTTGCTCAGCCCGTAGCAGCCACGTAAAACTTGCAACAACAAAGTAGAGGACGTCTAACTTGTTTTTGCAGGGCATGTTGTGATGTGATATGGTCAAGACATGATGAGATATAAGTTGTTGTATGAGATGATCATGTTTTGTTGAAGTTATCGGCAACAGGCAAAAGCCTTATGGTTATCTCTCTATTGCATAAGATGCAAGCGCCAAATAATTGGTTTACTTTATCGCTATGTGATAGCAATAGTTGCAAGAGCAATTGTTGGCGAGACAACCATGTGACGACACATTGATATAGATCAAGATGATGGAGATCATGGTGTCATGCCGGTGACGATGGAGATCATGACGATGCTTTGGAGATGGAGATCAAAGGCACAAGATGATGATGGCCATATCAAGTCACATATTATGATTGCATGTGATGTTTATCTTTTATACATCTTATTTTGCTTAGTTCGGTGGTAGCTTTATAAGATAATCTCTCACTAAATTATCAAGGTATAAGTGTTCTCCCTGAGTATGCACCATTGCGAAAGTTCTTTGTGCTGAGACACCACGTGATGATCGGGTGTGATAGGCTCTACGTTCAAATACAACGGGTGCAAAACAGTTGCACACGCGGAATACTCAGGTTAAACTTGACGAGCCTAGCATATAACAGATATGGCCTCGGAACATGCAGACCGAAAGGTCGAGCATGAATCATATAGTAGATATGATCAACATAGTGATGTTCACCATTCAAACTACTCCATCTCACGTGATGATCGGACATGGTTTAGTTGATATGGATCACGTGATCACTTAGAAGATTAGAGGGATGTTTGTCTAAGTGGGAGTTCTTAAGTAATATGATTAATTGAACTTTAATTTATCATGAACTTAGTCTTGATAGTATTAGCATATCTATGTTGTAGATCAATAGCTCGCGATGTTGCTCCCAGTTTATTGTGTTCCTAGAGAAAAATTATGTTGAAAAATGTTAGTAGCAATGACGCGGATTGGATCCGTGATCTGAGGATTAACCTCATTGCTGCACAGAAGAATTATGTCCTTGATGCACCGCTAGGTGACAGACCTATTGCAGGAGTAGATGCAGACGTTATGAACGTTTGGCTAGCTCAATATGATGACTACTTGATAGTTTAGTGCACCATGCTTAACGGCTTAGAATCGGGACTTCAAAGACGTTTTGAACGTCATGGACCATATGAGATGTTCTAGGAGTTGAAGTTAAATATTTCAAGCAAATACCCAAGTTGAGAGATATGAAGTCTCCAACAAGTTTTATAGCTAAAAGATGGAGGAGAATAGCTCAAGCAGTGAGCATATGCTCAGATTGTCTGGGTACTACAATCGCTTGAATCAAGTGGGAGTTAATCTTACGGATAAGATAGTGATTTACAGAGTTCTCTAGTCACCATCACCAAGTTACTAGAACTTCATGATGAACTATAGTATGCAAGGGAGGACGAAAACGATTCCCAAGCTCTTCGTAATGCTGAAATCAACGAAGGTAGAAATCAAGAAAAATATCAAGTGTTGATGGTAGACAAGACCACTAGTTTCAAGAAAAGGGCAAAGGGAAGAAGGGGAACTTCAAGAAGAACAACAAGCAAGTTGCTGCTCAAGTGAAGAAGCCCAAGTCTGGTCCTAAGCCTGAGACTAAGTGCATCTACTGCAAAGGGACTGGTCACTGGAAGCGGAACTGCCCCAAGTATTTGGCAGATAAGAAGGATGGCAAAGTGAACAAAGGTATATTTGATATATAGATTATTGATGTGTATTTTACTAGTGTTCGTAGCAACCCCTCGGTATTTGATACTGGTTCAGTTGCTAAGAGTAGTAACTCGAAACGGGAGTTGCAGAATGAACAGAGACTAGTTAAGGGTGAAGTGATGATGTGTGTTGGAAGTGGTTCCAAGATTGATATGATCATCATCGCACACTCCCTATACTTTTGGGATTAGTGTTGAACCTAAATAAGTGTTATTTGGTGTTTGCGTTGAGCATGAATATGATTTGATCATGTTTATTGCAATACGGTTATTCATTTAAGTAAGAGAATAAATTGTTGTTCTATTCACATGAATAAAACCTTATATGGTTACACACCCAATGAAAATGGTTCGTTGGATCTTAATCGTAGTGATACACATATTCATAATATTGAAACCAAAAGATGCAAAGTTAATAATGATAGTGCAACTTATTTGTGGCACTGCCGTTTAGGTCATATTGGTGTAAAGCACATGAAGAAACTCCATGCCGATGGACTTTTGGAATCACCTGATTATGAATCACTTGATGCTTGCGAACCATGCCTCATGGGCAAGATGACTAAGACTCCGTTCTCTGAAACAATGGAGGGAGCAACTGACTTATTGAAAATAATACATACTGATGTATGTGGTCCGATGAGTGTTAAGGCTCACGGCAAGTATCATTATTTTCTGACCTTCACAGATGATTTGAGCAGATATGGATATATCTACTTAATGAAACACAAGTCTGTAGCGACCCGACCCGAATGGATCAAGTCTACTGTGCTCCGGTGTCATCCCTGGATCAGTAATGCTGACACCAGACAGTACATCGAAGGATTTATAGCAGAGTGGCAATCACACACTTATTACATCGTTGTCTCAAAGAGAACTTATTACAATAAATATGGCTTAAGGCCATCTAGTAACGATAACAGCGGAAGGCTTGGAAGATAAATGGGTCCATCAACTCCAACGGCATCACTGAGTATAGAACCACGACCTAAAAGCACCTTACTCATCGTCTAAAAAGTCTGCAACATGAAAGTTGCAGCCCGAAAACGGGTCAGCACATGGAATATGCTGGCAATGTAACACATAGAGAGTAATGGAATGAAACAGCTATACTATATGCATATATGGCTGGTGGAAAGCTCTATGGTTACAGTTTTGCGTAAAGCCAGTTTTTCCCTACTGCAAAGGAATAAATTTAGTTAACTATCATGGTAGTTGTTAAACATCGAGAATGGTTGACAGCATTCCGATCCCAATTAAGTAATTAAAACCCAGCAACATTTATTAGAAGTAACGTGATGAGATTCACATGATATTCAAGTACTAGATACTCAAGTTGTCCATAACCGGGGACACGGCTAATCATGATTAGTTTGTACACTCTGCAGAGGTTTGTGCACTTTTCCCCACAAGACTCGATCGCCTCCGTTTGGTTTCTCGCACTACATGGTGTTTGAGAAGACGGATGACCGAGACACAGTCTTTCAGAAGTGCTAGCACCTTACATGTGGGTAGACCGGTACACCTACTTTCCCCTACATCTTCTAGTCTACCCGTCAGAGTTCGCACAACTTAGTCAACTATGCCAGAGCCCATAATGGCTTGTGGCTGCACACGGAAGTTACTAGCATGTATGATCTTATGATCCCTTTGAGCCTGGGTGGCGGTCCGAAATAAAAACAGGCAAGTCCCGATAGACATCAGGTGCCTCAATCCACCCAGATGTGTATTTAAGTTGCCACCTTAAGTAAACCATTTAAAATTAACAAACTCACATCTTTCATGGATATCACTCACCCAATCCATGTCTACTAGCATAGCAGGGCATAATAAGCAAACGTAGAAGTAACTCCCAAAGGTTTCATAATACTACAGGTAATAGGTACTACCTCATCTACTTCCCATCCCACAATTTAATTAGATCCTAATCGTGCAATGTGAGAGGATTGATCTAATGCAATAAAACTGGGTTGTAGAAAAGGTATGATCAAAGTGTTACTTGCCTTGCTGATGATCCGCGAGACCTAGGGTTTCGAAGTAACAAGCGGCGCAATCCGGGTGATCTATCGCAGACAAACAGCAAGCACACAATAAGTACTCATCTAATGCACAGGTAAAACTCGAACAAGAGAACGAACCAGAAAGTTCAACTTAAGAACTCCGGTTGCAAAGGAAAACCGAACAAACGACGGAAAAACAAACGGCGGAAGAAAACAACTCGGTTCTAGCAAGTTGAAACTAGGTCAAATTTTATTGTGGCAAAAACTTGTTCAAGTTGATTAGTCGGAACGGCGGTTTCGAAACGAAACTCCAGGCGCTTGAATCACCTGATTCTGATAAACGAGCGAGAAGAAAGACTAGAACGAAGATCGGATCTGAGATCGCGATCGCGGAATAAATCCGATGAAAAGAAAGATACGAACGGTTAAACGAACAAGCGTAGTTAACCGGGAAAAATCAGTGATCACGTTCGTTGAGACGAACGGTCCGAAAGAAGAATGAAAACTGATCTAGGGTTTTCGGAAAAGAAACCGAAGAGAAAATCCGGAAAGAAAACGGAAATGAAACGGAACGGTTCTTTTAAGAAAAACCGAACCTAGGAAAAGAAGAGGCGGCGCGGCTACCTCGGGAGGCGTGGCTCCGGGCGGCGGCTTAGGGCGGCGGCGGCGGCTTAAGGCGGCGGCGGTGGCTTAGGGCTTGGGGTGGTGTGGGGAAAAGAGGGGGGGTGTTGGTATTTATATAGGAGGGGGGGTCTCTTGCTTGGGGAAGGGGCAAGGGGAGGCGGCGGCGGCCTAGAGTCCCGCTGGGACTCGGCTTCGCGCGAGGCTGGCAGCTGCGCCTGGCGCACGGGGCGGCTGGGCCCTTGGCCCACGCGGGCGCCGCGGTCTCTTTTTTTTTAAATCGGTTTTGGCGCAGAAAAACAAAAGAAAAACTATCTAAACGAACTCTGAAAAATCTAAAGTAAATTTTCCCCGACTCCTAAAAATGAGTCAAACAAAAAGAAATTTTCTCCGGGCCTAAAATGCAAATTTTGAAAACGCGGATTTTTCCCTATCCAAATAAAAAGCAAACAAAACTCCAGCAAAACCAAAAATTTGATTTATTCATTAAATCTTCATTTTTCCTAACTTTGGGAAAGTCATATTATTCCCTCTCTCATTTTTTTTGATATTGGAAAAATAGTTGAAGATGAAATAAATAAATCAAATGATCCTCTTTTCCAAAATTTGAGAGTACTCAAATATGAAAATAACAAAATCTCCAACTCTCTCCGTGGGTCCTTGAGTTGCGTGAAATTTCTAGGATCAACCAAAATGCATGAAAATATGATATGCATGATGATCTAGTGTATAACATTCCAAATTGCAAATTTGGGATGTTACAAAGTCTAAAACATTTGAAAAGTTCAAAGAATTTCAGAGTGAAGTGGAGAATCATCGTAACAAGAAAATAAAAGTTTCTATGATATGATCGCAGAGGTAAAATATTTGAGTTAAGAGTTTGGCCTTCAGTTAAAACAATGTGAAATAGTTTCACTACTCACGCCACCTGGAACACCATAGTGTAATGGTGTGTCCGACCGTCATAACCGTACTTTATTAGATATGATGCGATCTATGATGTCTCTTACCAATCTACCACTATCGTTTTGGGGTTATGCATTAGAGACAGCTGCATTCACGTTAAATAGGGCACCATCTAAATCTGTTGAGACAACACCGTATGAACTATGGTTTGGCAAGAAACCTAAGCTGTCGTTTCTTAAAGTTTGAGGTTGCAATGCTTATGTGAAAAAGTTTCAACCTGATAAGCTCAAACCCAAATCGGAGAAGTCCGTCTTCATAGGATACCCAAAAGAAAATGTTGGGTACACCTTCTATCACAGATCCGAAGGCAAGATATTCGTTGCTGAGAATGGATCCTTTCTAGAGAAGGAGTTTCTCTCAAAAGAAGTGAGTGGGGGGAAAGTAGAACTTGATGAGGTAACTGTACCTGCTCCCTTATTGGAAAGTAGTTCACCACAGAAATCTGTTCCTGTGACTACTACACCAATTAGTGAGGAAGCTAATGATGATGATCATGTAACTTCAGATCAAGTTACTACTGAACCTCGTAGGTAAACCAGAGTGATATCCGCACCAGAGTGGTACGGTAATCCCGTTCTAGAGGTCATGTTACTTGACCATGACGAGCCTACGAACTATGAGGAAGTGATGATGAGCCCAGATTCCGCGAAATGGCTTGAGGCCATGAAATCTGAGATGAGATCCATGTATGAGAACAAAGTATGGACTTTGATTGACTTTCTCATTGATCGGTGAGCCATTGATATTAAATGGATCTTCAAGAGGAAGACGGACGCTGATAGTAGTGTTACTATCTACAAAGCTAGAATTATCGCAAAAAGGTTTTCGACAAGTTCAAAGGGTTGACTACGATGAGAGTTTCTCACTCGTATCTATGCTTAAGTCTGTCTGAATCATGTTAGCAATTGCCGCATTTTATGAAATCTGGCAAATGGATAAACAAAACTGCATTCCTAACCAGAAGGTTTTGTCAATCCGAAAGGTACTAACAAAATATGCAAGCTCCAGCGATCCATCTATGGACTGGTGCAAGCATCTCGGAGTAGGAATATACGCTTTGATAAGTTGATCAAAGCATATAGTTTTATACAGACTTGCGCTGAAGCCTGTATTTGCAAGAAAGTGAGTGGGAGCACTACAACATTTTTGATAAGTATATGTGAATGACATATTGTTGGTCGGAGATAATGTAGAATTATTCTGCAAAGCATAAAGGAATGTTTGAAAGGAGTTTTTCAAAGAAAGATCTCAGTGAAGCTGCTTACATATTGAGCACCAAGATCTATAGAGATAGATCAAGACGCTTGATAAGTTTTTCAATGAGTACATACCTTGACAAGATTTTGAAGTAGTTCAAAATGGAACGGTCAAAAAGGAGTTCTTGCCTGTGTTACAAGGTGTGAAGTTGAGTAAGACTCAAAACCTGACCATGGCAGAAGATAGAGAGAGAATGAAAGTCATTCTCTATGCCTCAGCCATAGGTTCTATAAAGTATGCCATGCTGTGTACCAGACCTATTGTATACCCTGCCCTGAGTTTGGCAAGGGAGTACAATAGTGATCTAGGAGTAGATCACTGGACATTGGTCAAAATTATCCTTAGTGGAATAAGGATTTGTTTCTCGATTATGGAGGTGACAAAAGGTTCGTCGTAAAGGGTTATGTCGATGCAAGTTTTGACACTGATCCAGATGACTCTAAGTCTTAATCTGGATACATATTGAAAGTGGGAGCAATTAGCTAGAGTAGCTCCGTGCAGAGCATTGTTGACATAGATATTTGCAAAATACATACGGATCTGAATGTGGCAGACCCATTGACTAAACTGCTCTCACAAGCAAAACATGATCACACGTTAGTTCTCTTTGGGTGTTAATCACATAGCGATGTGAACTAGATTATTAAATCTAGTAAACCCTTTGGGTGTTGGTCACATGTCGATGTGAACTATGGGTGATAATCACATGGTGATGTGAACTATTGATATTAAATCACATGGCAATGTGAACTAGATTATTGACTCTAGTGCAAGTGGGAGACTGAAGGAAATATGCCCTAGAGGCAATAATGAAGTTATTATTTATTTCCTTATATCATGATAAATGTTTATTATTCATGCTAGAATTGTATTAACCGGAAACATAATACATGTGTGAATACATAGACAAACTTAGTGTCGCTAGTATGCCTCTACTTGACTAGCTCGTTGATCAAAGATGGTTATGTTTCCTAACCATAGACATGAGTTGTCATTTGATTAACGGGATCACATCATTAGGAGAATAATGTGATTGACTTGACCCATTTCGTTAGCTTAGCACTTGATCGTTTAGTTTGTTGCTATTGCTTTCTTCATGACTTATACATGTTCCTATGACTATGAGATTATGCAACTCCCGTTTTCCGGAGGAACACTTTGTGTGCTACCAAACGTCACAACGTAACTGGGTGGTTATAAAGGTGCTCTACAGGTGTCTCCGAAGGTACTTGTTTGGTTGGCGTATTTCGAGATTAGGATTTGTCACTCCGATTGTCGGAGAGGTATCTCTGGGCCCTCTCGGTAATGCACATCACCTAAGCCTTGCAAGCATTGCAACTAATGAGTTAGTTGCGAGATGATGTATTACGGAATGAGTAAAGAGACTTGCCGGTAACGAGATTGAACTAGGTATTGAGATGCCGACGATCGAATCTCGGGCAAGGAACATACAGATGACAACGGGAACAACGTATGTTGTTATGCGGTCTGACCGATAAAGATCTTCGTAGAATATGTAGGAGCCAATATGAGCATCCAGGTTCTGCTATTGGTTATTGACTGGAGACGTGTCTTGGTCATGTCTACATAGTTCTCGAACCCGTAGGGTCCGCATGCTTAAAGTTCGATGACGGTTATATTATGAGTTTATGTGTTTTGATGTACCGAAGGAGTTCGGAGCCCCGGATGAGATCGGGGACATGACGAGGAGTCTCGAAATGGTCGAGATGTAAAGATCGATATATTGGACGACTATATTTGGACATCGGAAAGGTTCCGAGTGATTCGGGTATTTTTGGGAGTACCGGGGAGTTACGGGAATTCGTATTGGGCCTTAATGGGCCATACGAGAAAGGAGAGAAAGTCCTTAAACGGTGGCCGCACCCCTCCCCATGGGATGGTCGGAATTGGACTTGGGAGGGGGGCGCCCCCTTCCTTCCTTCTCCTTTTCCCTTCCCTTTCCTTCCCTCCTACTCCTAATACTTGGAAGGGCTCCTAGTTCTACTAGGAAAAGGGGAATCCTACTCCCGGTGGGAGTAGGACTCCCCTGGGGTGTGCCATAGAGAGGGTCGGCCCTCCCCCTCCTCCACTCCTTTATATACAGGGGCAGGGGGCACCCCAAAGACACAACAATTGATCTCTTAATCTCTTAGCCGTGTGGGGTGCCCCCCTCCACCATAGTCCACCTCGATAATACTGTAGCGGTGCTTAGGCGAAGCCCTGCGTCGATAGAACATCAACATCGTCACCACACCGTCGTGCTGACGAAACTCTCCCTCAACACTCGGCTGGTTCGGAGTTAGAGGGACGTCATCGAGCTGAACGTGTGCTGAACTCGGAGGTGCCGTGCGTTCGGTACTTGATCGGCCAGATCGTGAAGACGTACGACTACATCAACCGCGTTGTGCTAACGCTTCCGCTTTTGGTCTACGAGGGTACGTGGACAACACTCTCCCCTCTTGTTGCTATGCATCACCATGATCTTGCGTGTGCGTAGGAAATTTTTGAAATTACTACGTTCCCCAACAACACAATCTACCACGATCGGACCGTCACCATCTACCCAGGTATTCCATTTTTAACCCTCTCGCTTTCCCTTTCATTGTTGTACTAGTAGTATACTTTGTAGTACTAGTAGGAGTACTTTTTACCTTGGAGGACACGTATAGCTAGCTAGGCCCTTGAAGACTTGAACCCACTAGCTGCCACCATTTTTGTTTTTCCATGTCTTACTATCTCATCCATGTAGCCAAGAGTGGCTATATATAATAAGCCGGTTATTTTACTTCCTCTATACCGGAGTAGTACTATTTGTTGCACAGTATTACTGACTGCCATATTTGAGCACAACATTATTATGCATGGACCTTGACTATGTACGTCACCATGTGTCCAGATTTGGAATGCCGTGTGTACCAGATGAACGGCGCCGAGTTCGACCCCCATGATGCTACGTGGGTGCCGAGGAACACTCTTGGAGAGTACGCGCTTTTCATCGGGGACAACTACCCCATTGTGAAGCGGATGCCACCTTCCGTGCACGACACGGAAGGCCTGCCGTTCATGAAGCATGGTTGTGTCTTCAGTGTGCACCACCGGATGAACGACATGCTGGGACACGCTATCTCTGATTTATGCCGCTTCAGCTTGGATGAGTCTCCATCTGTGGAACCGGACTAGAAAGTTGCGACAATGATTCCCATTGCTCACCGCTATGGATTGTGCCATCCGTGAAGAACACCTGGGACTGGAACCTGGAGGAGGACATGTAGCCCATCTATAATGTGTAAGTGGAGCACGGTAATTGTGAACGGTAGCGCTGTGAATATATGTAGACTAGTCGTGCACAAATTTATCACATGAATTGGAGATGAACTTGTGTGGCATAATGACATTTGTCCTTTAGAATTTATTACTAGTAAATGTGTTATGTGTATGTGCAACTTGTGTGGTTGTTGCACGGGCTCCAACACACTCTTTGAGAAAAAAAAGGTGGCACAGCTTTGGATATACGTGACGTGGCGGCATCATACAGTAGCATCGTTCTCTATAGTTGTAGTACACTCCTACTAGGACGACAACTCCTATAAAACCTTGCGCTTGGCTCTTTGCCTCTTCGGGAGGTTCAACGGTTCATACTCATGTGAACCTTGCACTTGGCTCTCCACCTCTTCGGAAGGTCCAACAATGATGATACTACAGTACAATATGCTTCTGGCAATCTGACACCGATTGAACTGCTGCACGTCCACAGCGAGGGCGAGGGAGAGGGAGAGGGAGAGGGAGAGGGAGAGGGAGAGGGAGAGGGAGAGGGCGCTATAGTCAAAACCCTCTCCTCGTCTTGCGAACCACCGCGCGCGTGGGCGAGGGAGAGGCGTAGTAAGCAAGCTTCTCCTCGTTCGGCGAGTTGACGGGACACATCAAAGCAGTACTAGTACTAGTAGTAGTAGTCCATACTGTGTCCTTTCCGATTAATATGGCTTAATTTGAAATGAGAAAAATACACTGGCAGTCAACGTTTGTAACAATACACTCTTTATGGTCACTATATATAGTTTTGCAGCGATTATATGATCACTAGCTCATCATAGAGCACCGTATTGCACCCTACTGACCGGCCACATAGTCGACATGGCACTTTGTTGACTGGTTAAATTGTCACCTGGTTTCTGGGTCGCACTTGTCAGTTGGCAGAGCAAAGAAATCAGTTAAACAAAACTTTACGCAGGAGCGACATGAGTCCAACCCTTGCGCGCGAACCGCCCTAGCTGTGTATGTGAGTGCATGCACGTGTCCTCCCTCGGTCTTCCAACAAAGAGTGTACATCGGCTATAAAACAAAGAGTGTAGTACATGATGTACATCTACACTTCCAATGCATTTAGCCTTTAATCTAAATCGATATTGATTGACTAATGCACCAACTTGTGCTGTTGGTATAGGCTACATGTCTATCCTTAATTACAGCATGCAACGGTCTTCATTTAATCTTCTTATCTCAATGGTCGCATGGACACATAAGTCTGCTACTTTTGGGCGTTAACTATGCCCTGGTCAATGTGTAAATCTCTAAATGTACAGTCTTTCACGGACGTAGGGAGTAGGTTGAGCACTTGAGCATGAGCGTGTGTGTTGCGTCGTGTGTTGTGTGCCAAATTGACCAAACCATTACATCAAACCACATGCACTACAATGCATGGGGCGTTCGTGACATTGATGGCTATGGCTGCTTCGTGTTCGAGAAAGATCCCAGCTCCGTTGGGCCAGGCTTATTTAACTGGAGGCGGGTTTACAGCCTCGGCAACCACTCCTTGTTCCTCGGGCTCAACTATCCGATGATCCAATCAATCATCGATCATATCACCAGCGATGATTATTGTGCTATGCAACTTCCATTCGCGAGGGAGGGCTGTGTTTACACATCATACCATGGGTTTCATGAATCACCATATCCAGAGATTCGTCGACACAGCTTGTTGCCAGATAATCTTCAGTGTGTGAAAGGCATCAAGCTTCCATGCGATGGATGGCTTTTGCAAACCCGAAATGCGGCGATGTGGTTCATGCCAACAGCAAATATGCACAACTTGATTCGTGCTGATATCTAGACTGAGCCATGTATTTTGCTGCTGTAGTACGACCCTCTTTTGTTGGATATTATGTACTGTTGTTAGTTTGAAGCACTCTTCTGGTTTGAAGGATAGATATCTTCCCGGGATCAAGTGCATCCTAACTCACCTGCATAGGATGTACTAATAATAATGATGGAGATGCTGTGCAGAAGCCATAACACACGCTCTTAACTCAACAACCATCACTCAAGACCACAATAGGTCCATCTCCTTTATTTTTGCGAAGCATCATATTTGTGTTGCCGCTTATCCTTCTTCTCACCCTCGTCGGTGATGGCCTCGGTGTTCACAAAAAAACGAAAAACATTTGTTGAATATAGTTAATCCTAAGGCGTCTCTCTCTTCCTCGCTCCTCCCTCTCCCTCTGTCTCCCTCTCCCTCACTCACTTTCTCTCACTCTCGCGATGAGAAATCTATTGTTTTTCCCTGCGACATTTTCCAGAGGTGTGCATGTGTACTTATCGATGTTTATTTGCAATCCGGATCACCGCCGGTATGAAAAATAAATGAATCTTGCGCTATAAATGATAAGTTTGCTTCCATAATAATATTTAAAAAATATTTAATAGGTAAAATTAACATCATATTTAGATTCCACACATTTTTCTAATAAAATTTCATATATAATATGTTAAAATCGAAGTTACGGTTAAAAAGATACAGATAATTTAGAAAATCATTTTGTTTGACTCAAATATATTCTAAAATAATATTTAAAAATATTTAACAGGTAAAAGTAATCTCGTATTAATATTCTACATATTTTTCTAATCAAATTTCATATATAACATGTTCAAATCGGAGTTACAGTTTAAAAGATATTGATGATTTTAAAAAGCATTTGTTTGACTTAAATATGATCCGCGGATGAATTATCTAAAACATTAGGGGGGTTTTCGAAAAATGTAAAATAACGGTTCATGTGTGACTTAAATCCGGATGGCGGGTTGATTTCAAAAAAAGACATGGACTTTTGTGTAAAATACAAAAATAACGGTTCGTTTTAACTTAAAACATGACTGCAGGTTGAATTCTCTGAAATAGAGGGACTTTTCTAGAAAATGCCATGATGGACGAAAGAAACCCAATTTGCTTTATTATTAGGTATATATATATATATATCAGTCAAGCTTCAAGTGCGTACTTGTTAGTTAAACCTATGTATAAATTGTGACACTAAATACGACTAGTAAGTAGTACAGTAGCAGTACTAGTATACGCCGGTCAAATTATTCATCATGTCCACACATTGAATTGACGTGACAACATGCTGCGCGTGAGGTGACACAAGAATACTGGCGGCTTGTTCGGGTATTCTGGACTTCAGATTTGGAGTACCACTTATCTATTGAAATCTTTCATCATTCACTTAAAATAGTCGATTGATCATACATTGAGTACCATATAACTGAAATTAGCGATGCAAGTCGAAGAAGGATTGGCCGGTGCTGCCGGCTGGCGTCAAGTTCGATCCCACGGATCAGGAGCTGATCGAGCACCTTGAGGCCAAAGTGAGTGCTGACAATGCAAGATTTCAGTCTCTCATCGATTTGTTCATACCAACCATCGACAGCGAGCACGACATATGCTACACCCAGCCTGAGAAACTTCCAGGTAAGACCCCGATCGGCTGGCTACTTGCACAAACATATTCCTTTATTTATAGCTCTATTTTTCTTTTTAGACGCAGACCTGGTGAAGCAATTACAATTTGACAGTTAATAAAAAGTGAAACAAGTGACTGCAACATGCCAAAGATGTTATGAAAATGCCAACTAGGTACACTAAAACCTGTATTCCACAATACTGCAGGTATCACACTGAGTGGCCTAAGGAATCATTTCTTTCAGCGCAATTCCAGGGCTTTCAAAAGGGGCACCTGGACGCATCGCAAGATACAGTCGGAGTGCGGCATGCACGCGATGTGGCACAAGACCGGCAATACCTTGCCGGTGATGGTCAACGGATGGCAGACGGGCAGCAAAAAAGGTTCTGGTGCTGCACACCAACAAGAACTTTGACCAGCAGAGGACCAACTGGGTGATGCACCAGTACCACCTCGGGGACCTGGAGCAAGAGAAGGAGCGGGAGCTAGTCCTCTGCAAGATTTTCTACCAGACGAACACTAGGGCCAGGAGTAAAAAGATTATAAGTTAGTTTGGTATTGGTAGTTGTACTACCTTGTCGTTCGCAAGTTGGTATTGTTGTTAACGATCTTTTGGTATGAACTTGCATTAGCTTCCAAGCATCATGCCGAGGGTCGACGTGGATATAAAGCTGAATCATTTGTTTCAAAACGAATTTTCAGGCACCTGATTTTTATTTGATGGGTAGCATAAGCACCCGCCGTTCGAATTCCCAGTTCTCCAATTTTTTTGAAACAAGTGCTTGCACTCATTATCACGATAAAAAAAACAATATCCATGCCGCATCCCAGTTATCAGTGTGTACTTGCAGAATTCTCTCGTTTATTGAGCACGTATATTGTTTTTTCAGGTCGAGCAAGTTTCAACTGGGCTGTAGACTGTCCAGGGTTGGTTTTGTTTTTAACAGGCCCAGCCCATGACGACAACGGGGCACAAAGATCCAGCAGGTATCTACTAGCCTCTGGCCCGCCAGCGTTAGTTATATTTTGTCTTACAACATCCGCAGGCAGTTTTTTTACTGAATCAAACACACATCCCAGTTCTATTTTCCTCTTGAAACACATGTCCTACATCCATTTTCTAATCTCTACCTATAGTTTTACTAGTTCATATACACGTATCATTATATTAAAAACACAAAAATTCCCTTTTCATATTTACATCCTTATTTTTGTTGTTTTTTCCCACCCAGCGCTGATTTTTTACCACTCGTTTTCCCTTAAACCAACTCAATTGTCCCATGTCTTATTTGCTTACAAAAACAAAACGATTTTTTTGGCAAATCAATAAGTTCTTAAAAATGTTTATCATTTCGGGATTACAAACAGTACCGACTCCACCGAAATATGCAAAATAAGGTTGAACTTTTTGACCGTGGTCCTGGGCAGAAAATGGGCTGTAATAAATTACTTAAGAATTAGCAAATGGGCTGCAAATTATAAAAAATAGCAAATGGGCTTTATGTTATCTGCCACAGATTTGGAGGCTGACTTTTGGGCCTACTAAGTTCATGCGTACACAAGGTTAATCAAAAAAGAAACTTAGTCAACAATCGACTCTACCAGCGTTAGTCCGTTACATGTCAATCTAACGGAAATCGTGCTTCTTCAGTCTCTGATCTTCCTGCCCCAGCCGCCCAAACCAGCGCTGTTGGAACCGCCTACTCCCGCCTCCTGTGGCCGGCAGTGCTGCCGGGCAGGCCTCACGGCCCCATCATACTCGCATCCCTGGCCTGTCTATCCCTCTACTCACCCACACCTCATGTTATTTTCCGGGGAGGGCAGCCAAACCAGTCAACCCTCGTACTCTCCACTGTGTGGGCAGCCACTACCGTGTCTTCCTTGGCTCCGTGTTGTTCCCTTCTTAGGCCTCGCCGTCGTCCACCGCCCTGGTGCTCTCGGCGCGGCATGGTCAACGATGTCCATCCAACGATCGTAGTGCTTCTTCAACCTCTGGTCTTCTTGCCCCAGCCGCCCAAAGCAGCGCCGGTCGTGCCGCATGCTCCTGCCTCCCGTGGCCGGCTGTGCTGCCGCGGAGGCCTCACCGTCCCCATACTACTCCCACCGCTGGCCAGGCCATCCCTTCACTCACCCACTCCCCCTGTTATTCTGCGGCGACGACAGCCTCACACCACAGCCGAACCAGTGAACCCTCGTACTCCTCTCCGCGTGGGAATCCACTGCCGCATCTTCCCCGGCTCCGCGTCGTCCCCTTCCTAGGCCTCGCCGTCGTCCACCGCCGTGGTGCTCTCGGCGCGGCATGGTCAATGTGGTCAACGACCGACTTCCATCGGAAGAGTACTGTACGTGGAGAGGCTGACAACTGGGTCCACGGGAGCCGCAAGGAAGTGCCTCCTTATTACACACAAAATAATTATTCCTCCACCTGACAGCAGGGACCCACCAGACGGGCCACCAGTATTTCATGGAAAAAACGTTTCCCCCTAACTGCTGGGACCCACCGGACGGGCCACCGTATTTCGCAAAAAACGTTTGCCCCTAACTGCTGGGACCCACCGGACGGACCATCGTATTTCATGAAAAAACGTTCCCCCGCTGTCAGCTCGGACCCACCGGAAGTGCCTCCGTATTTGTCAGGACCCCGATTCCAAGTCACATCGATCTAGCCGGTAACACCTCATATCACATTGCGGCCTCACGCACGGTATCCCCACGGGTGTCGCCTTACCATGGCCCGGGACGGTTTGCGCCTTTTGGCTCACGTATATGATAGTGTCGATAGCATCCATATGACAGAGAACCCGGGCCGACATGGCTACTCGTGAACCCAAAGCGGCACAGACCTATGGGGACAGGCATACATGAATCACATCGAGCATGTCGGTCATCAGCGAGTGAATCCGGGCTGAAGCACTAGGCTAACAGGACTCCGGGGAACCCGGGCTATAGCAGGCTAGGAAGGACTCCGGAAGTCACCGCGTGACATTTCCCCGAAGGGACAGACACAGGAACGAAATGAAACACATGCCGACCAGTCAAGTGTCATGAGCAGTAGTGCTGGGCTAGCAGGACTCCGGTGAACCGGGCCGTAGCGGACTATTATGGCTCAAGGAGCACTAGACTACATTTCCCCATAAGAGAGGCTGCCAAGGATAAACAACTAGATTGTCGGATCCCACACATACCAAGCATTTCAATCATACACACAATATGCTCGATATGTGTAAATACAACATGGCATCACAACATAACTCTATGACTCAAGTATTTATTCATTAGGCTCCGAGGAGCGAGATATTACAAACATGGGTCTCATGACCCAACAATCATAGCATACAAATCAAGCACATGCGGAAGCTTAACATGTCTGAGTACAGACATCTACAAATGAAAAAGGCTAAGAAGCCTGACTATCTACCAGATCCTGCCGAGGGCACAAGATCGTAGCTAAGGTATCAAGCTAAAGGTCAAAGTCCATGCGGAACTACTAGCGAGACTGAAGTCTCTCTGCAAAAACATAAAATAGGCAAACGTGAGTACAAATGTACCCAGCAAGACTTACATCAGAACTATCTACATATGCATCGGTATCAATAAAGGGGGTGGCGGAGTTTGACTGCAGCAAGCTAGCTTTGACTCAGTGGCTAACCTGAACTACGACTGCAAGCAACACTTTTGAGGTGGCGCACACGAGTCCACATATTCACCATTCAATACACCACTATGGATCCGCTCCCGTCTCCCTACGGGAAGGCCATCCATAGCACTCACACTTATCTTGCGAGTTTTAGAGTATCCACTTTCACTTGTCTATGAACTGTTATAGGCAACCCAGAAGTCCTTCACCGCGTACATGGCTATTCGAATAGATCGTTTATTGTCACACCCTAGCTAGTTCATGCATTAGAGTGTTGCATCATGTCTACTTTTACAGAAACTTGAAATGGGGATGACAGAACCCCCAGCACCCCCTGGAAACAACTAGGGTTTACAAAAATTATTTTCAATGAACCCAGAATGCACTTCACAAAATGTTCATCATTTCTGGATTGGGTTAAAACCCCTGGCAAAAATGGCGCACTCTTTTCTAGGACATTCTGGATTTTTTGAATTAAATCATAAGTATTTGAATTTGGGCATTTAAATGCTATAAAATATTTTAAATACTCAAATAATTCTGGAAACAAGTGTAGGTTGTTGGAAATATTCTAAACAGAGACTGTTATTATTTTCAGGATTTTTGTAAGTGCCTAAGTATTTATAATAAAGCCACAAACTTATAGAAAAATAGGAAAACAGAAATAAAAGAGGAGCAGGAAACTTACCTGGCCGTAGCCCACCTGGCAGCCCACCTGGCCGGCCCAGCACTGTGCTGGCCCGCGCCAGCCAGCTGCTTCTCCCTCGCCAGGCAGGCACAGAGGTGACGCCGGCGAGCACGAGCTCGCCATGGCGTCAGCTGCTTGCCGCCCGCGAGGCCAATGCACCTGGGCGATCTCCACGTCGCCGCCCCGACCCTGTGGACATCTCATTCGCCCCTGCCTCTCTTCCTCGCTCCCCCGAAGCCATGGCCGACGCAGCCGCCGTCGTCTTGCCGCCGTAGCCGTAGCCACCGTCATCCCTGTGTCACCCCACCGTGCCCACGAGCTCCGCAACATCTCCCTCGACCTCCTCGACGAGGCACGAGGCCTCGGACGCGCTGCAACGCCGCCACCACTGCCGTTCCCCTCGTCGGTCCCCGGAGATCGTCACCGATGTTTTGCCGCCTCCCAAGCTTCCCGAGCCCGCTTCGACGCCCGCTGCACTCGCCGTGAGCTTCTCTCTCTTCTCCCCTAGCCACGTCGCTCGAGCTGCCCTCTAACCCCATTGGCCATCACGGCCGAGAGCTCGGCTCTGCCGGCCATGTCACTGCAGTGGCCACAGGCGCGTAAGCTCGATTCCCAGCGCGTCACCACACTCACCACGTTCCGAGGAGCCTAACGCACCACTCCCCGCACCTCGCCGTGCCCCGTAGTTTCGGGTTCATCCTCGCCCGAACTCCGGCGACCGCCAAGGTCATCGCCGGCATCGTTCCCGGCCTCCCCGAGCTCCACTTCCACACACCAAACGCTGCGGCTTGCTCCCAGCTACCTGTAGGACCAAACAACAGTCAATTTGGTCGAGTGTGGGCAAAACCCGAGCCCCTCCGCCGCATCTGCCGTCGCCGGCATCAAGCCGCCGGCGAGTTGACCATGTTTTAACCCGTGTGGGCCCAGGTTGACTTCTCCCCCTGAGCCTATGACAGGTGGGGCCGACCTATTAATTAGGTTAGGATTAGTGCTAACTAATTTTAGTTAGTTTAAGTCACTGACATGCGGGCCCAGGCCCCACTAACAGTTAGTTAGTATTAACTAAACTCTGTTAGTTAGCTGAGACACAGACAGACCGGGCCCACCAGTCAGGTTTGACCTGGGCTGGCTCCTTTGACTCGCTGACGTCATAGTGACGTAGTGCTGACGCAATTATTCATTTTCTGGATTTATTTTTATATAGGAAATTCCAGAAAATAGCCAAAACTTCTAAAAATCATAGAAAATCAACCATAGCTCCAAATCAAACAAATTATATATGAAAAATGATCAGAAAAATTCAATCTATCCATCGGTAATGGTTTCATGCGTGAAAAACCACTTTAACTTTGCTGTTTTGGTGAAACAAGCTAACACACTCATTATGCATAAGAACTTTAACCTTCATTTGAATCTTTGATTCAAATGGAACCATTTCAACTGGTTTCACATTGCATTAGGCAGGACACATCATTTTGCCATGTCATAGAATGCATCATATTGTTGCATATTGTCATGTGTTGATTATGTTCTGTGTGTCCTTCGTGGTAGGTTCTGCCTCCGAGGATATCTCCGAGTATCCAACTGAAGGGCAGGACCCTACTACCACTCCATCAGGAAAGCAGCCCCATTGATCATATCGATACAATCCCATGTTCTCGCCTCTGCTCTCATTTACTGTATTAAGACAACAACGTTTCAAACTGCTGTGTGCTGTGGTAGTTGAATCCTTATCCTCTGCATGACCTGTCATTGCCACAGTAACTAGATGAAACCCACTAGCATGTGTAGGAGTTGATTGAGCCATGTTTGTGTTTCCTACCCTGCTATGCCTGCTATGCTTAGAGTTGTGTCAGGTCTGGTTCATCTGGGTGATGGGCTAGAGTGAAATGATTATGTCGGTAATGTGAGTGATGTGTTGAACATGATTTGGTAAAGGTATTGATGAGAGGCCATGTAGGAGTACATGGTGGGTTGTTTCATTGAGGTCGTCCCTAAGAACTGAGATCTGTATGTGTGATTTTAAGAATCAACTACTACCATGCATTGGGATCCTTAATTGACCCTCTCGGCTTCTTAATCACCCTAGTACTCTGTCCAGGAGTTGCAAATAATTTCTGGTGTTTGTAGGTTATGTGTTGGCGGCCGTGCGTAGCGCTGACCCTAGGGGTGGGCTATGATGCGGTAGATACATCGTGGCACGGTGTACCGAGTCACCCGTTTGGTGTCTCGGGAACCCTGTTCACATCGCTCGGGACCGTATGTGGAAACCTCGGCCGGACTCCTTGCGGATGGAACTTGGATAGGTGATAAACCTGGACTAGAGAATTGAGTGTTTAGGTAGGCCGTGGCCGACACCCTCGTTGGGATTCCGCTTGAAGGTTGCCGAGTACATCTCGTATAAACGACGGTAAGTGGTGAGAGCGTGTATGAAGGAGTACATCCCTGCAGGGTATAAAACTATTCAAATAGCCGCGTCCGCGGTAAAGGACTACTTGGTTGCCTATACAGTTCATAGACAAGTTAACGGTTACTACTAAAAGACTCAAGATAAGCGTGAGTACCGAGGATGGCTCTCTCGTAGGATGACGAGGGAGGATCCCCGGTGGACTCGTGTGCGAAAACTATTTTACTAGTGGTGTCCCGTAGGATAGCTTAGCCAAGAGTCAAAGCTGGCTTGCTCCAATAACTCCACCACCTTCTTGAGAATGAGCATGTATAGTAGGTTCTGATGTAAGACTTGCTGAGTACCTTTGTACTCATGTTTGCTTAATTACTGTTTTCAGACGACAACACTGCCCCCTCCGATGGGTTTTATGTAGATCTCGACGTCGATGAGTGACTTGCCACCCAGGTGGTGATCCTGGCCATGGAGGGCCCTAGGTAGATAGACAGCCTTCGAGAAGCCTTCTTTCTTTCTAGTGTCTGTATTCAGACTATTTGCTTCTGCATGTGCTTGTATGCTTGTATGACTTGAGTGTCGGGTCATGTGACCCCTACCTGTATGAACATGTTATGTATGGCTCTCTAGAGCCTTTAAATAAAGTACTTGAGTTGTAGAGTTTTTGTTGTGATGCCATGTTGTATTTGCACATATTGAGCATATTGTGTGTATGATTGAAATGCTTGGTATGTGTGGGATCCGACAATCTAGTTGTTTATCCTTAGCAGCCTCTCTTATGGGGAAATGTAGTCTAGTGCTCCTTGAGCCATAGTAGTCCGCTACAGCCCAGTTCACCGGAGTCCTGCTAGCCCAGCACTACTGCTCAGGACACTTGACTGGCCGGCATGTGTTTCACTTCATTCCTATGTCTGTCCCTTCGGGGAAATGTCACGCGGTGACTTCCGGAGTCCTATCTAGCCTGCTACAGCCCGGGTTCCTCGGAGTCCTGTTAGCCTAGTGCTACAGCCCGGATTCACACGCTGATGACCGACATGCTCGATGTGATTCATGTATGCCTGTCTCCATAGGTCCGTGCCGCTTTGGGTTCACGACTAGCCATGTTGGCCCGGGTTCTCTGTCATATGGATGCTAGTGACACTATCATATACGTGAGCCAAAAGGCGCAAACGGTCCCGGGCCACGGTAAGGCAACACCCATGGGGATACCATGCGTGACGCCACAATGTGATATGAGGTTTTACCGGCTAGATCGATGTGACTTGGAACCGGGGTCCTGACATTTATAACCCTGCAGGGGTGTACTTCTTCACAAACGATCTCGCCACTTACCACCATGTACACGTCATGTATCTCGGCAACCTTCAAGCGGAAGCCTGGCGAGGGAGTCGGCCATGACCTGACTAACCACACAAGTCTCTAGTCCAGGTTTATCGCCTATTCGGGTTCCATCCGCGAGGAGATCAAGCCGAAGTTTCGCTCACAGCCACAAACGATGTGTGCAGGGTTCCCGAGACACCAAATGGGCGCCCGGTACAGCGTGCCACGGTGTATCTACCGCATCATAGCCCACCCCTAGGGTCAGCGCTACGCACGGCCGCCAACACATATCCTACAAACACCAGAAACTAGTTGCAACTCCTGGACAGAGGACAAGGGCAGTTATTAAGTCGAGAGGGTCCATTGGTTTCGGGCCCAATGCGTGTTAGTAGCTGTTCATGGATCACAAACACAGAACTCAGTTCCTGAGGACGGCAGCAATGAAACAACCCACCATGTACTCCTACATGGCCTCTCACCACTACCTTTACCAAATCGTGTTCACACACTTAGCTCTCAACGGTAGGACATGTTCACCACATTCCAATTCATCCCCGATGAATCAGACTTGACTCAACTCTAAGCAGTAGCAGGCATGACAAATAAGCATGGCTGAGTAGGCACAATATGGCTCAAACAACTCCTACTCATGCTAGTGGGTTTCATCTATTTACTATGGCAATGACAGGTCATGCAGAGGATAAGGGGTTCAACTACCGCAGCAAGTAACAGATGAATCGTTGTTGTCCTAATGCAGTAAAAGAGAGCAGGAGCGAGATAGTGGGGTTGTATCGGAATGAACAAGGGGTTTTTGCTTGCCTGCCACTTCTGAAGATAGTATAACTCTTCATCGGTGTCATCGATCACATCATCGAAGTAACGTCTACTGAGAGGGGACAATCACCGGCAAACACAAAAGAACCAACACTCACTGCAAACACAAAAGAACCGACATGCTTGATGTGATTCATGTATGCCTGTCTCCATAGGTCCGTGCCACTTTGGGTTCAGGACTAGCCATGTCGGCCCGGGTTCTCTGTCATATGGATGCTAGCGACACTATCATATATGTGAGCCAAAAGGCGCAAACGGTCCCGGGCCATGGTAAGGCAACACCCGTGGCGATACTGTGCGTGAGGCCGCAATGTGATATGAGGTGTTACCAGCTAGATCGATGTGAGTTGGAATCGGGGTCCTGACAGCGTTGGTATCAGAGCCGGACTGCCAGTAGGTTCGTTGAGCCAAACTGATCGATGTCGAGTCTAGAAATGCTTTAGTTATATGTAGGGGAATTGATTGTGGGAGGGAACGTAAGGCTCTTTTACTCCTTTACCTTATGCCCTCTGATCTGAGTCATTCTCTTCTCATTCAACGTGGGTTAAGGACTAGGCTCTCTTTTTCTATCAGGCTCACGTGTTACTAATCCGTAGTAGCTCATAGGATTGTTGTTACAAGCCTTAGCACGGTTTCTACTATTTTTAGCATGTTGCCAGTTGAATCAGAACCTTGATATGATGTTGTTGAGTGGTATTGCAAACTGTTGTGGATGTCTCAAATCTTTTTCTGAGCATTTACAGCCGTTATGCTGTCTGATTTCCCCTAGAAAATTCTAATGCCTTTGCATTATTCTATGCTTTTAGATGGCCACCCGTTCGCAGAACCAAGTGGTTTGTCTGACCCGGTGCCTTGATGTGCCCGGCCACACGACCATGTTGGTTCGAGTGATGGTTGAGTCAGGCTATCGGTGGTATCCGGAATATACCGTCAAGGAGCAGTTCAGAGACTTCAACCAGAGCCAGTACCTATGTACCGTCAGGATATATCCCTCTTATCCTGGAGCCACTGAGCCCCTTCACTATTCCTATGGACTTGGGGTCACTATTGAGATGTCTGTGCAGGATGCAGCCTATTCAATGATGACTATCATTCGAGCCAGGACTGCCTTGCTACAGAGCACCGACTTCCGTTTCATGCCAGCCTCACTTCTTGGAGCACAGGGGTACTATCAGGCCTTGTACTATGACTCTGCACATGAGGAGTCACTACTCCGCACCACTGCCGAGATGCTCGAGGATAAGGACCGCGAAAATCGGACCTTGCGTATGGAGCTTTTCAACTCTCGTGCTGATCACTGGGCCACTTTGACTTGGTTTGCACCTGCGGTACAGGCAAGATACATGGATCTGAGGGATCTGTACCCTGTACGGTCTGGATTGCCAGATTGTATGGAGTGGCGCGAGGTAGGAGGCATCACCCCTCCTCGTGGTCCCCGTCTGCCACCACCTGTGGGACCAAGGCCACATCCGAGTCCCTATGGTCCGCAGGCTCCGCAGGACCGTCTGTTCCCAAATGATCATGTTCCACTTCGAGGCTTTGGTGGCGACTTCCATGAGGGTTACTACGGAGCCGTCTGAGCTAGTAGTAGTTTCTCTAGTATTGTAGTAGTTGTATTCTCCACAGTCCTGCGTGACTGTGGGATACAACTTGGTGTGTATCACGCTCCGGAGGTGTAGAAAAATAATGTATAGGAGCTTGGAATGCCTTCGATGAGATGTAATGTCTTTCACCGTAGTTGTACTCTAGCCTGGGCTTGTACTAAACTATGTACGGTGTGTATGACCAATGGTATATATATGGTAGTTTCTATATTACCATGTCGTGCAACGAACATCTTAGCATTCCATGTTAACCATTACATTCTGCACTTCCTTTCTAAGTTTGTGCCATCCTTATCTAAACCATTGTTTTGTTTTCTCCTAGGATGGTCAACACCCGCCGCAACCCTGCTGCCCCGAAGCAGGGGGAAGCTAGCGTAGTTAGGGGTGAAAATCTGCCTCACCCGCCTTCTCTGGCCGAAGTGATGCTGGAGGCGGAAAGAAACAAGCGTGAGACTAACCGCTTGCTGGAGCGGATCGAGCAGAACACTGCACGCCATCAACGAAATGACTTGGTGTCAATCAATGACTTCATCAAGTTGCACCCACCAAAGTTTAACCATTCCGTCGAGCCCCTCGACGCGGATGACTGGCTTCGCAGCATCACCCACAAGCTACGTTCTGCCAACATAGCCGAAGCTGATAAGGTTACCTATGCTGCCTATCACCTCGAAGGCCCTGCTAGCCTTTGGTGGGAAAAATTTGAAGCTATGCGCCTGGTCGGCCAAATCACTACTTGGGCTGAATTCAGTGAGGCTTTCCATGAGCATCACATCCCGGAAGGTCTCATAGATCACAAGAGGGAAGAGTTCTGCAATTTCACCCAAGGAAGACTGACTGTGGATGCATATAGTCGTGAATTTGGGAATCTGGCACGATATGCTCCTGAAGAGGTATCCACCGACGCTAAGAAGCAGGCAAGGTTCCGCAAGGGACTTAACCCTGAGCTTTGCCATGATCTTCATCTGCACGAGTGCACCTCCTTTCAGAAGTTGGTCAATAAAGCCATCAGTGCTGAGACAGGCCATTCTGACTATGACGCTTCACGCAAGCACTCTCGTGATTTTGGCTCTTCATCCGGCTCTGGATCTCAGAAGCGCCGGGTGTGGATTCCAAGCACGGCACTGCCACCCAGGTTCATTTCGAGGCCATCCTTTGAGGCGCCTCGCCCCAACCAGCAGTTTGCACCGTCCAAGCCCTATGGTGGCCCCGCTGCTAATGCTGCTCCACGCCCCAATGTTGTGACATGTTTCAAGTGTGGAGAGCCGGGTCACTATAGTCGAGAGTGTCCCCGGAATAACAACCCCAATCAGTCTGGAAAGTCCGTTGGCCATGGTAAGCCAGTGGGAAAGACATTCTACAACAAGCCGGTCACCACTGCACGTGGTCATGTCAACTATGTCTCAGCTGAGGAGGCTCATGAGGATCCTAACGTCGTCCTTGGTACGCTCCTTGTTAATTACCATCCGGCATCTGTTCTTTTCGATACTGGAGCATCTCATTCATTCATATCCGAGAACTATGCTCGATTGCATAACACGACATTTTGTGACATGCCCACTTCCATGGTAATTCAAACTCCGGGTTGCAAATTGTAACGCCCCAAGACCGATGTGCCAAGTGTCTTCCTGTTATTCGTTGTTGTTGCCATGTCATTTGCTTGCGTGTTGCATCTTGTCATGTCACCATATGCATTGCATCATCATGTTTTTCAAAACTCGCATCCGTCCCGGCCTCCTCGTTCTCTCCGTTGTCCGTTCTGAGCCCAGACACACTTGCATGCGGACGCGACATGTCCGAAATATGATTTTATAAGTGGCCGGAAAATGTTCTCGGAATGGGTTGAAAGTTGGCATTTGCTGTTGTTATGTTGTTAGTAGGTCGCCTGCCAAGTTTCATCGCATTCGGAGTTCGTTTGACGCCCCAACGATTAACTATAGCGGCAGTATAGCCGGTCTAACGTCGGACGTTTTCGGTCTCCGGAAACAGTTGCCGGGCTGCACTCCTCTCCTCTCATCTCAGCCCAACCTCTCTTCACAACCCACCTGCAGCCCACCTAAACCCCCCTCTGTTCTGGTCCGTCAGATCGCGACCGGAGGGTCCGAAAACCCCCTAAACCCCCATAACCCTAGAACCTGCCCTATATAAACCTTCTCCCCTTCCATTTTGGGAAGCTACCTACCCCTCCTCCTAAATTTCCGTGCCCCAATCATCTTCCAGCCGCCTCCCACCTCCTCTCCTTGAATTCCGGCGCCGGCCAACCCCTCAAGTGCCACATGGCGCCGTTCAACTGGCCAGCCGTCGCGGTTCAGGCGCTCTCCACCTCTCCCATGGTGCCACGTCGCCCCTAGCCTCCTCCCACCTCCCGCGGCCCTGCCAGGCCCATGCGGGGCCCGCCGAGCCCATCGAAGCCCGGATCCCGCCGCCGCTTCCGAGAGCCCCGTGCCCTGGTTCCCAAGTCTCGCACAGGAGATCCTCTCCCCGTCCAGCCCCGCCACTGGCCGGCGAGACGCCGGAGTCGCCGCCGGTGACCACCTTCGGCCAGGTCGCGATGCCGCATGGCCCTCTCTCTCCCTTCCCTTCCCCTCTCCTTCTCATCTCTCTCCCAGACCTCACATCTCTCTTCCTCGTCCTGCAGGATCCGCCATGGCCGCCCGACCCCGAAACCCATACGTCGACGCCAGTCACCTCTTGGGCACGCCTCCACCGGATCCGGGACCCCTCGCCTGGATCTGCCCGTTCCCTACATCGCCGGCCGCGCGTGTCATTGTTTCCCCGTGCGTCGCCCGCGCCGGAGCCGCGCTATGCCGCCGCCGTCATCCTACTTCGAGGAGACGAGCTTTGCGCCCGCTCGCGTTGACTCCCGCGTGGGTCGGATTTCTCTCCGCCGGCCCAGCCGCTCCCCTGTGCCGCGCAAGGCCCAGCGCCGCTGGCCTCCTCTGCCAAGCCGGGCCGAGGCCCATGGTGAGGCCACCCCAGCGCCCGTCCTTTTTTTTCCTTTATTGGGCTTCCCGTCCAGATTCAGCCCATAGTTGTTTTTTTCTGTGCACTGCGAATTTGTCCATTTATCCAGAGACTGCAGTTTTACAGAAAAACCCTCCATGTTCATGCATATAATAACTTAATAACCGTGCATCATATTAAAATGATTTATATATGAATCTTGCTCAGAATTTCGTGTAGCTTAATAATATCCAACTTTCATCTATGTTTAAAATGTTTGAAATGATGTTTGGTTAAATTTGCTCCTATGCCATGTTAAAATGCTATAATTCATAACTAAATAACCGTAGCTCGGATTTTAATAAACTTTATATGTAAATGGGGTAGAAAAATGTCTAGTTTAACTTGGTGTACTTGTTTTTTTCATGTTTAATTACTCTAAAATTATGTTTAGGGCAGAACAGTACCAAGCCTAAAATACGCATATGGGGATTTACCGGAATTGTTGTTCGTTGCTTCCGGCCTCATTTAAACTTGACTAGATAGATATTTTTACTTTGTTTCACCTCTTGCCATGCTAACAACATTTAATATTGTTGGGTACATAAACGAGATCGAACCAAATAATTGTTGTGGTGTTCCGTCAATATGCATCCCGTTGCACATTGAGCTCCACTTAATTTGTAGGATTGCTTGTGCACTTTGCCATGCCATGCTTCTTTAAACCGGACATGCATCACAATTGTTTGTGCATCATGCCATGTCTATGTCGTGGTTGTTTACTATGTTGTGTGCTACTTTTCCGGTGTTTGCTTCTTCGGGTTGGTCCCGATAACGTCGCGTTTGTGAGGACCCGTTCGTCTACGCTCGTTTGTCTTCTTCATGGACTCGTTCTTCTACCTTGCGGGATTTCAGGCAAGATGATCATACCCTCGAAATCACTACTATCTTTGCAATGCTAGTTTGCTCGCTCTTTTGCTATGCCAATGCTATGATGCCTACCATTTGATTTCAAGCCTCCCAATTGCCATGTCAAACCTCTAACCCACCTTGTCCTAGCAAACCATTGATTGGCTATGTTACCGCTTTGCTCAGCCCCTCTTATAGCGTTGCTAGTTGCAGGTGAAGATTGGAGGCCGTTCCTTGTTGGAACATTTATTTACTTGTTGGGATATCATTATATTGCCATGTTATCTTAATGCATCTATATACTTGGTAAAGGGTGGAAGGCTCGGCCTCTCGCCTAGTGTTTTGTTCCACTCTTGCCGCAGTAGTTTCCGTCATATCGGTGTTATGTTCCTGGATTTTGCGTTCCTTACGCGGTTGGGTTATAATGGGAACCCCTTGATAGTTCGCCTTGATTAACGCTTTTCCAGCAATGCCCAACCTTGGTTTTACCATTTTCCACCTAGCCTCTTTTCCCTTGGGTTTCCGGAGCCCGAGGGTCATCTTATTTTAACCCCCCCGGGCTAGTGCTCCTCTGAGTGTTGGTCCCACCGAGCGATGTCCGGGGCTACCAGGGGCAACTCTGGGCTGGCCTACCCGACGTCTGGCTCATCTAAGTGTGCCCTGAGAAAGAGATATGTGCAGCTCCTATCGGGATTTGTCGGAACATTCGGGCGGTGTTGCTGGTCTTGTTTTAACCTGTCGAAGTGTCTTGAAGAACCGAGATACCGAGTCTGATCGGAATGTCTTGGGAGGAGGTCTATTCCTTCGTTGACCATGAGAGCTTGTCATGGGCTAAGTTGGGACTCCCCTACAGGGTTTTGAACTTTCGAAAGCCGTGCCCACGGTTATGGGCAGATGGGAATTTGTTAATGTCCGGTTGTAGAAAACCTGAACTTGACCTTAATTAAAATGCATCAACTGCGTGTGTAACCGTGATGGTCTCTTTCCAGCGGAGTCCGGGAAGTGAACACGGTGTTGGAGTTATGTTTGACGTAGGTTGGATCACTTCTTGATCATACTTTTATCGACCGTGCTTTACCTTCTCTTCTCGCTCTCATTTGCATATGTTAGCCACCATATATGCTAGTCGCTTGCTGCAGCTCCACCTCATACCTTTACCTTACCCATAAGCTTAAATAGTCTTGATCGCGAGGGTGCGAGATTGCTGAGTCCCCGTGGCTCACAGATACTTCCAAAACCAGTTTGCAGGTGTCGATGAGTCCATGCCGATAATGCAACCCAGCTCAGGAGGAGCTCGATGAAGATCTTGTCCTTTGTGTTGTTTCGTTCTAGTTGATCAGTAGTGGAGCCCAGTTGGGGTCGATCGGGGACCTTTGTCGCATTTGGGGTTCTTTTATTTTGGCTCCGTAGTCGGGCCTTGATTGTATTTGGATGATGTAATGCTTTATTCATGTATTTGTGTGAAGTGGCGATTGTAAGCCAACTATGTTTCTCTTTCCCTTATGTATTACATGGGTTGTGTGAAGATTACCTCACTTGCGACATATGCCTTCAATGTGATTATGTCTCTAAGTCGTGCCTCGACACGTGGGAGCTATAGTCGCATCGAGGGTGTTACACAAATGGCAAACTTCTAGAGTAAGCTATGGGAACGAAATTCTTGTCGATAGACTTGTCTTCCTTGCATCCTTAATAGCTCTCAAGTCCTCGGACATAAACATCATCTTGGGTATGGACTGGATGTCATCTCATTACGCTAAGATTGATTGTGCCACTAGAACCGTTCAACTTACTCACCCATCGGGCCAGACAGTCAATGTCTTAACTCGGGTGGCCAAGCGCCAGCTTTACTCCCTAAATGTCAACCCCCTTCCAGACTTGAAGATATTCCGTTAATCCGGGACTTTCCGGATGTCTTTCCAAAAGAACTGCCAGGTGTTCCACCTGATAGGGATGTCGAGTTTGTGATAGACCTTGTTCCAGGAACCATTCCAATTTCTAGAAGACCCTATAAGATGGCACCCTTAGAACTAGCCGAGCTTAAGAACCAACTCGATGAGTCCTTGAAAAAGGGTTTCATCTGTCCTAGTTCCTCTCCCTGGGCTTGCCCCGTCCTCTTCCTCAAGAAGGATGGAACGAATCGGATGGTTGTAGATTACCGACCTGTCAACTTGGTCACCATCAAGAACAAGTATCCGCTTCCCTAGATCAATGATCTGTATGACCAGCTCGCTGGATCCTCAGTCTTTTCCAAGATGGATTTGAGGTTGGGCTACCATCAAATCAAAATCAGAAACGGGGACATTCGCAAAATGGCCTTTGTTACTCGTTATGGCCAATACGAGTACACCATTATGTCCTTCGGTTTAACCAATGCCCCAACCACCTTCTCTCGGTTAATGAACTCGGTCTTCATGGAGTATTTGGATAAATTCGTCGTAGTATACCTCGATGACATACTCATCTACTCCAAGAATGAATAGGAACATGCCGAACATCTAAGGCTGGTATTGATGAAACTTCGAGAGCATCGCCTTTATACCAAATTCTCCAGGTGTGAATTTTGGTTGCCAGAAGTGACCTATCTAGGCCATGTAATCTCTGGTAAGGGTCTTGCTGTCAATCCCAAGCGATTTCAAGACATACTTGATTGGACTCCACCTGAAACGGTCAAGCAAGTTCGGAGCTTCCTTGGCTTAGCGAGCTATTGCCGCCGCTTCGCCGAGAATTTCTCCAAGGTTGCTAAACCTCTAACTGAACTCCTCAAGAAAGATAAAAAGTTCGAGTGGACCCCACAGTGCGAGTTCGGCTTTCAGGAACTAAAAAGACGCCTGACATCTGCTCCTGTACTGGTACCACCAGATTTCTCCAAGGACTTTATTATCTATTGCGACGCCTCGCGACAAGGACTAGGTTGCATACTCATGCAAGATCGTTAGGTAATTGCCTATGCTTCACGGCAATTACACCCACATGAGGAGAATTATCCCACACATGATCTAGAGCTTGCAGCTATAGTCCATACACTCAAAACTTGGCGACATTACCTTCTCGGTAATCGTTGCGAGATCTTCACTGATCACCAAAGTTTGAAATATATCTTCACCCAACCGGATTTGAATCTCAGGCAACGACGTTGGGTCGAGTTGATCTCGGATTATGACTTAGGAATAACTTACACCCCGGGCAAAGCCAGTGTCATGGCTGATGCGCTAAGTCATAAATCTTATTGTAACAACCTGATGTTACAACAAAGTCAACCACTTCTCCACGAGGAATTTCGTAAGCTTAATATTCACATTGTTCCTCAAGGATTCCTTCCCACCCTGGTGGCGAAGCCTAACCTTATGGATCAGATCATAACCGCCCAGCGATATGATAAGGGCATATCCCGGATTAAGGAGAACATCGCTAGCGGAGTTGCTAAATGTTTTTCCATGGATGAGCGAGGTGTTGTCTTCTTCAATAACCGCTTGGTGGTTCCCAAGAAACAACATTTACGGCAGTTGATTCTTAAGGAAGCTCATGAATCCCCTCTCACCATTCATCCCGGTAGTACTAAAATGTATCAAGACCTACGCCAGAGGTTTTGGTGGACTAGGATGAAGAGAGAAATTGCTCAATACATTGCTAGTTGCGACGTCTGTCATCGTGTTAAAGCAGAGCACCAACGGCCTGCTGGCACCCTTCAACCTTTGGCTATTCCTGAATGGAAATGGGATAAAATCAGTATGGATTTCATCACTGGGTTTCCCAAGACCAAGAGAGGGAATAATGCCATCTTCATCGTGATCGACTGTCTTTCCAAAGTAGCCCATTTCCTACCTATTCGTGAGAGTATCACCGCTAGCCGGCTAGCTGATTTATACATCTCCGAATAGTGTCTCTTCATGGTGTCCCATTGGAAATTAACCCAGACCACGGGAGTCTCTTCATCTCTCGATTTTGGGAAAGTTTCCAAAATGCTATGGGAACTCGTCTCTCTTTTAGCACCGCCTTTCATCCTCAATCAAGTGGTCAAGTAGAGCGAGTCAATCAAATTTTGGCAGATATGCTCCGAGCTTCTGTCATCTCATTCGGAATGGGTTGGGAGAAATGCCTTCCATTTGCGGAGTTTGCTTATAACAATAGTTATCAAGCTAGCTTGGGCAAAGCTCCTTTCGAAGTTCTCTATGGACGAAAATGTCGAACGCCTCTTAACTGGTCAGAAACCAGGGAAAGACAACTCTTTGGCCCGGATATGATTCAGGAAGCAGAAGAGCAGGTTCGCGTTATTCGTGAGAAATTGAAAACAGCCCAATCTCGTCAAAAGAGCCAATATGATCATAAACATAAGCTCATGACTTATGAAATCGGCGAGAAGGCTTACCTTCGGGTTACTCCGTTAAAGGGAACCCGTCGTTTCGGTATCAAAGGCAAATTGGCTCCTCGTTATATTGGACCCTTTCGCATTCTTGCCAAACGAGGAGAAGTTGCCTACCAATTGGAACTACCTTCGCATCTTTCTAGAGTTCACGATGTCTTCCACGTTTCTCAACTCAGGCGTTGCTTCGCGGATCCTATCTGTGGAGTGGACTACGAAACACTTGATCTACAAGATAACCTCTCATATCGGGAATATTCGTTCGTATCCTTGATCAAGCCGAGCGTACCACTCGACGCCATAATATCAAGTTTCTCAAGGTTCAATGGACACACCATTTTGAGAAAGAAGCCGCTTGGGAAAGGGAGGATCGTCTTCAACTCGAGTACCCCACCTTCTTCCCGGAGGATCCTAAATCTCGGGACGAGATTCTTTTGAGTGGGGGTGAGTTGTCACACCCTAGCTAGTTCATGCATTAGAGTGTTGCATCATGTCTACTTTTACAGAAACTTGAAATGGGGATGACAGAACCCCCAGCACCCCCTGGAAACAACTAGGGTTTACAAAAATTATTTTCAATGAACCCAAAATGCCCTTCAAAAAATGTTCATCATTTCTGGATTGGGTTAAAACCCCTGGCAAAAATGGTGCACTCTTTTCTAGGACATTCTGGATTTTTTGAATTAAATCATAAGTATTTGAATTTGGGCATTTAAATGCTAAATGCTCAAATAATTCTGGAAATAAGTGTGGGCTGTTGGAAATATTCTAAACAGAGACTATGATTATTTTCAGGATTTTTGTAAGTGCCTAAGTATTTATAATAAAGCCACAAACTTACAGAAAAAATAGAAAAACAGAAATAAAAGAGGAGCAGGAAACTTACCTAGCCGCAGCCCACCTGGCCGGCCCAGCATTGTGCTGGCCCACGCCAGCCAGCTGCTTCTCCCTCGCCAGGCAGGCACAGAGGTGACGCCGGCGAGCACGAGCTCGCCACGGCGTCAGCTGCTTGCTGCCCGTGAGGCCAAGACACCTGGGTGAGCTCCACGTCGCCGCCCCTACCCCGTGGACATCTCATTCGCCCCCTGCCTCTCTCCCTCGCTCCCCCGAAGCCATGGCCGATGCAGCCGCCGTCGTCTTGACGCCGTAGCCACAGCCACCGTCGTCCCCGTGTCACCCCATCGTGCCCATGAGCTCTACAACATCTCCCTCAACCTCCTCGACGAGCCACGAGGCCTTAGAGGCACTGCAACGCCGCCACCGCTGCCGTTCCCCTCGTCGGTCACCGGAGATCGTCACCGACATTTCGCCGCCTCCCAAGCTTCCCCGAGCCCGCTTCGACGCCTGCTGCACTCACCGTGAGCTTCTCTCTCTTCTCCCCCTAGCCACGTCGCTCGAGCTGCCCTCTAACCCCGTTGGCCATCACGGCTAAGAGCTCGGCTCTGCCGGCCATGTCGTCGCCGTGGCCATAGGCGCGTAAGCTCGATTCCGAGTGCGTCACCACACTCACCACGTTCCCAGGAGCCTAACACACCACTCCCCACGCCTCGCCGTGCCCTGTAGCTTTGGGTTCATCCTCGCCCGAACTCCGGCGACCGCCAAGGTCGTTGCCGGCATCATTCCCGGCCTCCCCGAGCTCCACTTCCACCACCAAACGTTGTGGCTTGCTCCCAGCTATGCGTAGGACCAAACCGCAGTCGATTTGGTCAACTGTGGGCAAAACCCGAGCCCCTCCGTCGCATCTGTCGTCGCCAGCGTCAAGCCGCCGGCGAGTTGACCACGTTTTAACCCGTGTGGGCCCAGGTTGACTTCCCCCCTGAGCATATGATAGGTGGGGCCAACCTTTTAATTAGGTTAGGATTAGTGGTAACTAATTTTAGTTAGTTTAAGTCACTGACATGCGGGCCCAGGCCCCACTGACAGTTAGTTAGTATTAACTAAACTCTGTTAGTTAGCTGAGACACTAACAGACCGGGCCCACCAGTCAGGTTTGACATGGGCTGGCGCCTTTGACTCACTGACGTCACAGTGACACAGTGCTGACGCAATTATTCATTTTCTGGATTTATTTTTATATAGGAAATTCCAGAAAATAGCCAAAACTTCTAAAAATCATAGAAAATCAACCATAGCTCCAAATCAAACAAATTATATATGAAAAATGATCAGAAAAATTTAATCTATCCATATGTAATGGTTTCATGCATGAAAAACCACTTTAACTTTGCTGTTTAGGTGAAACAAGCTAACACACTCATTATGCATAAGAACTTTATCCTTCATTTGAATCTTTGATTCAAATGGAACCATTTAAACTTGTTTCACATTGCATTAGGCAGGACACATCATTTTGCCATGTCATAGCATGCATCATATTGTTGCATATTGTCATGTGTTGATTATGTTCTGTGTGTCCTTCGTGGTAGGTTCTGCCTCCGAGGATATCTCCGAGTATCCAACTGAAGGGCAATACCCTACTACCACTCCATCAGGCAAGCAGCCCCATTGATCAAATCGATACAATCCCATGTTCTCGCCTCTGCTCTCATTTACTGCATTAAGACAACAACGTTTCAAACTGTTGTGTGCTGCGGTAGTTGAACCCTTATCCTCTGCATGACCTGTCATTGCCACAGTAACTAGATGAAACCCACTAGCATGTGTAGGAGTTGATTGAGCCATGTTTGTGTTTCCTACCCTGCTATGCCTGCTATGCTTAGAGTTGTGTCAGGTCTGGTTCATCTGGGTGATGGGCTAGAGTGAAATGATTATGTCGGTAATGTGAGTGATGTGTTTAACATGATTTGGTAAAGGTATCGATGAGAGGCCATGTAGGAGTACAATGTGGGTTGTTTCAATGAGGCTGTCCCAAAGAAATGAGATCTGTATGTGTGATTTTCAGAATCAGCTACTACCATGCATTGGGATCCTTAATTGACCCTCTCGGCTTCTTAATCACCCTACTACTCTGTCCAGGAGTTGCAAATAGTTTCTGGTGTTTGTAGGTTATGTGTTGGCGGACGTACGTGCGTAGCGCTGACCCTAGGGGTGGGCTATGATGCGGTAGATACACCGTGGCACGGTGTACCGAGTCACCTGTTTGGTGTCTCGGGAACCCTGTTCACATCGTTCGGGACCGTATGTGGAAACCTCGGCCGGACTCCCTGCGGATGGAACCTGGATAGGCGATAAACCTGGACTAGATACTTGAGTGTTTAGGTAGGTCGTGGCTGACACCCTCGTTGGGCTTCCGCTTGAAGGTTGCCGAGTACATGCCGTGTAAACGACGGTAAGTGGTGAGAGCGTGTATGAAGGAGTACACCCCTGTAGGGTATAAAACTATTCGAATAGCCGCGTCCGTGGTAAAGGACTACTTGGTTGCCTATACAGTTCATAGACAAGTTAACGGTTACTACTAAAAGACTCAAGATAAGTGTGAGTACCAAGGATGGCTCTCTCGTCGGATGACGAGGGAGGATCCCCGGTGGATTATTGTTTTGGTCATTAGTGGACTCGTGTGCGAAAACTATTTTACTAGTGGTGTCCCGTAGGATAGCTTAGCCAAGAGTCAAAGCTGGCTTGCTGCAATAACTCCACCACCTTCTTGAGAATGAGCATGTATAGTAGGTTCTGATGTAAGACTTGCTGAGTACCTTTTTACTCATGTTTGCTTAATTACTGTTTTCAAACGACAACACCGCCCCCTCCGATGGGTTTTATGTAGATCTCGACGTCGATGAGTGACTTGCCACCCAGGTGGTGATCCTGGCCATGGAGGGCCCTATGTAGATAGACAGGCTTCGAGAAGCCTTCTTTCTTTCTAGTGTCTGTACTCAGACTATTTGCTTCCGCATGTGCTTGTATGCTTGTATGACTTGAGTGTCGGGTCATGTGACCCCTACCTGTATGAACATGTTATGTATGGCTCTCTGGAGCCTTTAAATAAAGTACTTGAGTTGTAGAGTTTTGTTGTGATGCCATGTTGTATTTGCACATATCGAGCATATTGTGTGTATGATTGAAATGCTTGGTATGTGTGGGATCCGACAATCTAGTTGTTTATCCTTGGCAGCCTCTCTTATGGGGAAATGTAGTCTAGTGCTCCTCGAGCCATAGTAGTCCGCTACAGCCCGGTTCACCGGAGTCCTGCTAGCCCAGCACTACTGCTCAGGACACTTGACTGGCCGGCATGTGTTTCACTTCGTTCCTATGTCTGTCCCTTCGGGGAAATGTCACGCGGTGACTTCCGGAGTCCTGCCTAGCCTGCTACAGCCCGGGTTCCCGGAGTCCTGTTAGCCCAGTGCTACAGCCCGGATTCACTCGCTGATGACCGACATGCTCGATGTGATTCATGTATGCCTGTCTCCATAGGTCTGTGCCGCTTTGGGTTCACGACTAGCCATGTCGGCCCGGGTTCTCTGTCATATGGATGCTAGCGACACTATCATATACATGAGCCAAAAGGCGTAAACGGTCCCGGGCCACAGTAAGGCAACACCCGTGGGGATACCGTGCGTGAGGCCGCAATGTGATATGAGGTGTTACCGGCTAGATCGATGTGACTTGGAATTGGGGTCCTGACATTTATAACCCTGCAGGGGTGTACTTCTTCACACATGCTCTCGCCACTTACCACCATGTACACGTCGTGTATCTCGGCAACCTTCAAGCGGAAGCCTGGCGAGGGAGTCGGCCATGACCTGACTAACCACACAAGTCTCTAGTCCAGGTTTATCGCCTATTCGGGTTCCATCCGCGAGGAGATCCAACCGGAGTTTCGCTCACAGCCCCAAATGATGTGTGCAGGGTTCCCGAGACACCAAACGGGCGCCCGGTACACCGTGCCACAGTGTATCTACCGATCATAGCCCACCCCTAGGGTCAGCGCTACGCACGGCCGCCAACACATATCCTACAAACACCAGAAACTAGTTGCAACTCCTGGACAGAGGACAAGGGCAGTTAATAAGTCGAGAGGATCCATTGGTTTCGGGCCCAATGCATGGTAGTAGCTGTTCATGGATCACAAACACAGAACTCAGTTCCCAAGGACGGCTGCAATGAGACAACCCACCATGTACTCCTACATGGCCTCTCACCTCTACCTTTACCAAATCATGTTCACACACTTAGCTCTCAACGGTAGTACATGTTCACCACATTCCAATTCATCCCCGATGAATCAGACCTGACTCAACTCTAAGCAGTAGCAGGCATGACAAATAAGCATGAATGAGTAGGCACAACAGGGCTCAAACAACTCCTACTCAAGCTAGTGGGTTTCATCTATTTACTGTGGCAATGACAGGTCATGCAGAGGATAAGGGGTTCAATTACCGCAGCAAGTAACAGATGAATCGTTGTTGTCCTAATGCAGTAAAAGAGAGCAGGAGCGAGAGAGTGGGGTTGTATCAGAATGAACAAGGGGTTTTTGCTTGCCTGGCACTTCTGAAGATGGTATAACGCTTCATCGGTGTCATCGATCAGATCATCGAAGTAACGTTACTGAGAGGGGACAATCACCCGCAAACACAAAAGAACCAACACTCACTGCAATGCACAATCAAATGAATGCCATGGCATGTTAAGGAACTAAATTGACCTAATGCAGTAGTAAGCCAAGTTAATTGAAGTGGAATTCAAACAGGGTTAAACTCCAACTCCAAATTCTAGTTCATAAATTGCCCTAATCATGATTTATCCTATTCAGTTAGGTTAACTTGTCCAATCATGCATGAAAGTGCCGTAAACAGATTCTTCATATTTTTCTGATAATTTTTCATATAAAATTTATTTCATTCTGAGCTACGGTTGAATTTCTATGATTTTTGGAAGTTTAAAACATTTTCTGGAATTTCCTAAATAAACTTAAATCCAGAAAATGCTTTACTGCATCAGCATGACATAGGTGTGGCATCAGCAGGTCAACTGGGTCGGCCAGGTCAAACCTGACACGTGGGACCCACTGGTCTGTGACTCAGTCCACTAACTGAGTTAGTTAGTGTTAAACTAACCCTAACCAGGCTGTTAGCAGGGCGGGGCCCACATGTCAGTGACTTGTTTAGTTGTCTAAATTAGTTAGTTCTAATTAATCTAGAGTTAACTAATCAGGGGCTTGGGCCCACACATTAGGACGTAGGGGAGGTCAAACAGGGGTCAAACCCTGCCGACGTTGAGTCATTGGCGAGGCCGAGACGGCGGAGGGGCTCGGATTTTGCCCTCCGGCGACCAAATTAGCGGCCGAGACCACCGGTGCGAAGCCTAGGCTCTCGCGCATCCAATGGAACACGCAGGAGCCCGTGGGATGGCCGGAGGCGACGACGACGTCAAGGTCAGCGGCGGCCGGAGCATGGGCTCGACCGGCACGACGCTACGGTGTACGGGAGAGAGAGATGAGAAGTGATATGGCTTCCTGGGAGCACGCTGAGCACGATGGAATGCACGTCCACGAGCTGTAGCGACTATGGCCACGGCGACGCCATGGCCGGCGGGGCGAAGCTCTCGGGCGTGGTGGCTTGGCTAGCTAGGAGAGGCAAACGAGCTTGGGGAGAGATGGGAAAAACGGCGAGGCTCACTGGGAGGTCGAAGCGCAGCTCAGTGGGCTCGGGGTCGACCTGGAAGCGGCGAATTTGTCGATGGCGTCCGGCGGCCGTGCTCAGGGAAGACGACTCATGGCGGCGATGTGGGGCTCCCGTGGTGGCGTTGCTCGGGGTGGAACAAGGAGGGGGTCAAGGCGGAGCCTCTAAGCGTGTTGGCGAGGCGAGGCAGTGGCTGTGGCCACGACAACAGCGAGCGGCGGCGATGATGGCGCTCGGCATAGGTGAGAGAGAAAAGCAGAGGAGAGGAGGGCCACGTGGAAGAGTGAGAGGGGTCAGGGCTTGCGTGGTGTCTCCATAGAAGGCCAAGGCGTCGACGGGGAGCAGCAAGCAGGAGCTGGCTAGGCGCGTGGCCAGCGCGCGGCGAGCACGCGCTCGTCCTTCTGTTCGGGGAGGAAGACGACAGGGAGGCTGCGGTGGTGGGCTGGGCCGGCCACTTGGGCTGCCAGGTAAGCCCAGGTACCATCTCTCTCTCTTTTTCTTCTGTTTTGCATTTTCTGTAATTTGTTTTGATTTAGTTTTTGACACTAAATCATTTTTGTTGCTTCTGATAATTCTTGTAGGGACTAGTTGGATTATTCCAAATCCCTTCACCAAAGATCAGAATTATTGGATATATATTTATTAATTAATAAATATATATCCAATGCAAATAGTTATTGATTTAATTCAAAGGCCCAAAATAAATATCTCTGAGATTCCAAAAATATTGTTTTAAGTTTTACCTCTTGCCAATATTTTCAGAGACTAAGAGGAACATTTTCTTGGACTTCTTTGAAAAGATTTTAATGTTGATTATTTTTGAAGTGATTTATGAGGGTTTCAAAGTAGCAAGAAGTTATGTTGCCCATAATACCATAACGAGGCACCTTAGTGAAGGTGACTCGTAGAGCTATTCCCTTAAGTGGCAAAAAGAATTACTTTTGACCCATAGATCATTGAAACTCTTTATACTAGCCTAAGGCAATCACAATCGATCTTTTGAAGGAGTTCGAAAGAATGACATCCTCGGACTAGAATGGATGATGTGGACAACCTTGTTGAAGACAACACAATGGATGATTTTTTATTATCACTGGAAATGGATGGGACCCATGACAGGACCACCTTGAGGATGATCCTGGACAACAATTGCTGAGAAGGGCAGTCCATGGGAGATTGACAGAAGGCAGTGCAAGCTGGGAACAAAATGCAAATGTCAGGAATGTTCCAACCATCATATCTGCCTGAGATTCAGATCTGGTTAGAAACAGGATACTTCAGACTCACATGTCTGAAAAGAAGAGTTTCAACATAAGTCGATGAGATGGCGTTGCGAGATTCTCTAGGAATGAACTAAGATAGCAAGCTCCAAAACATGAGCTGGTTCTGCTACAAACCTGTGAACACGTTATCCAAGACGAGCATGACCACGTAGTAGTCTTATAATAAAACACTATCGAGTTCAGGCGGGGAACCATCATCAAGGATTTTGAAGTCTTATGCAAGTCCATGGGTTAGATCCCAAGCATAGACTCCTTTTCCTTGAACAAGTCAATCAGTGGCTTGGTGTGCTAGGAACACATATGGAGTGGAGGTAATTAATCTACCAAACCATAGTTATGATTCCAAGGGAAACAAAACAATCTTTCTCAAACTCACGGCGGCAACTTGCAGCAAGTGCACATGAATTTGAGGAAGTCGCTTCTTCCATCCAAGCATAAGCTTCATGAACGGAACACGAGGGCATTGCTTACAAAGTTTCCAACACTAGGTTGATGTTCAACATGAATCATGGGGGAGACAAAATGCTGCTGATGGGCTCAACCACAACTCATCGGAATTTCCATATCACTAGACTTCCACCATCATGTGAACATGATGATAGTATTGGTCAGACCAAAGGATGTAATGGTGTATGCTCGAGGGATCAACCACGAGTAAGACAACATTACGAACATCGTTGGTTCTGATTTGACTTGATGATAGCCCATACTCAAGTCAATGTTTTGACAAGGCAATAGATCCAACATCTGATCACGAGGACCAATCGATGGAGATATCATCTTTCTTCAACTCACGCACACACAAAAAGATATCCCTTAACATGAACTAAGTCAGACAAGCTTTTATCTTCCAACTCTCCAAGTTGTTGTTTGGCTTAACCAACTAGCTCAGGGATATCCGACACAGATTCTTGGAGAATGGGTGGTTTGGAGGAAAACCAATATGATCATGAACTCAACATAGCGGTCATGTGACAACCTGGTAATACTTCCAAGAAGATATTCGGAACATCACGAACCACCGATATGTTACTAGGCTCGAGAACAATATTGCTCTTCAGGCAAGACGATGTGATCAAGAGGGCGAGAGACTGCACAATCCTAACTCATTGATCGAAGAGTGCACCAGAAATAAGGACTAGGTAGCACGATCAATCTTAGGATGATGATTTAATAACGAGCACACTAAGAATAAGAGTGTTGTCCATTAACTACCATTCAACGGGGTTGCTAGGAGTATTGATTTCACACATCACAGTTCACTTGTCGGCATTCCGGTTACAACAACATGGGACCGAGGAATGAATAATGATAGCGAGAAGTATCACTATGTTAAGAATTCATGAGAAATGGTGCAATTCTCCTGACAATCCTGACATAAAGGGGGTAATACTCCAAGGTAGAACAGAACAAATGCTGGATTGGCACTTTGATCTGCGGAATACAACTGCTTTGACCCAATCTTGGATATGGATGAGGTACTGGAGTTTGTTTCTCCTAGTCATTCTGAAATAGAATGGCTTAACGGACCACAAGAATGATAACATCGATAACACGGATGCACAATTACTCCTGACTATCAATTGATAGGCGATGGTCGAACGACAAATGAAGAGGGACAACTCAAGAGGACGTATATCTTTCTAAGTTGTGGATGCATAGATTAATATGTCGAACTAAGTTCAACAGGTTTCTTCCGGATAACCCATGCAGGAAGGTAAAACTGGCAGAATCACAATTATGAATGGAGAACTCCTCAAGAGTACTCTGATTGTGATATTTTGATTCAAAGAACTTCTGCCTTAATGGTTTATGGTATTTGGAAGAAAGAAATACCACGGACCTCGAGGACTGTTGCAAGGTTACTAATATCCTAAAGGAACGAGCAAACACTATCAACACGAGGTAAGTAGGGTGAATCTCAGGTTCAAGAACCCAGGAATAGAATACCTACTACTAAATGGCATCACGGGATGCTTTCGAGAATGGTGGCCAGAATCATCACACCGGAACACAAAACATGGCTAGATTACTAGGTGACTCCCTAAAACACCTAGGGTCATAGTAATAGCTCCAACATATATTTCGAGGCAACAGAGTACCTCAACTCACCGATTAGTGTGATTAATCTGGCCCAAATGGACATCAGGAATAGGAGGAAGGGATTTGCAAATGCATCAGACTACTTAGAAACCTGGGATGACTCGGACAGCATAACGGCTGTAAATGATCAAAATGATTTGAGACATCCTGCAAAATGGTGGCATAACCACTCAACATCACAATATCAAAGTTCTGAGATCAACTGTCAACATATGGAAGTAGTAGGAACAGAACTGAGGCTTGAAACTAGCAATCCTATAAGTCTCTAGGATAGTAACTCGTCATCCTGATAGATCAATGAGAAGGCCTAGTTCTTAATCCCCGTAGAAGAGAAGAGAATGACTCAGATCAGAGGGCGTAAGGTAAAGGAGTAAAAAGAGCCTTACGTTCCCTTCCACAATCAATTCCCTTACATAACTAAAGCATTTCTAGACTCAACTTCGACCGGTTTGGCTTGGTTATCCTACAGGCAGTCAGGCTCTCATACCAAAGCTGTCGGGACCCCGATTCTAAGTCACATCGATCTAGTCGGTAACACCTCATACCACATTGGGCCTCACGCATGGTATCCCCACGGGTGTCGCCTTACCATGGCCCGGGACCGTTTACGCCTTTTGGCTCACGTATATGATAGTGTCGCTAGCATCCATATGACAGAGAACCCGGGCTGACATGGCTAGTCGTGAACCCAAAGAGGCACAAACCTATGGGGACAGGCATACATGAATCTCGAGCATGTCGGTCATCAGCGAGTGAATCCGGGCTGTAGCACTGGGCTAACAGGACTCAGGGGAACCCGGGCTGTAGCAGGCTAGGCAGGACTCCGGAAGGGACAACCATAGGCACGAAATGAAACACATGCCGGCCAGTCAAGTGAAATGAGCAGTAGTGCTGGGCTAGCAGGACTCCGGTAAACTGGGCTGTAGCGGACTACTATGGCTCAAGGAGCACTAGACTACATTTCCCCATAAGAGAGGCTGCCAAGGATAAACAACTAGATTGTCGGATCCCACACATACCAAGCATTTCAATCATACACACAATATGCTCGATATGTGTAAATACAACATGGCATCACAACATAACTCTACGACTCAAGTATTTATTCATTAGGCTCCGAGGAGCGAGATATTACAAACATGGGTCTCATGACCCAACAATCATAGCATACAAATAAAGCACATGCGGAAGCTTAACATGTCTGAGTACAGACATCTACAAATGAAAAAGGCTAAGAAGCCTGACTATCTACCAGATCCTGCCGAGGGCACAAGATCGTAGCTAAGGTATCAAGCTAAACGTCAAAGTCCATGCGGAACTACTAGCGAGACTGAAGTCTCTCTGCAAAAACATAAAATAGGCAAACGTGAGTACAAATGTACCCAGCAAGACTTACATCAGAACTATCTACATATGCATCGGAATCAATAAAGGGGGTGGCGGAGTTTGACTGCAGCAAGCTAGCTTTGACTCAGTGGCTAACCTGAACTACGACTGCAAGCAACACTTTTGAGGTGGCGCACACGAGTCCACATATTCACCATTCAATACACCACTATGGATCCGCTCCCGTCTCCCTATGGGAAGGCCATCCATAGCACTCACACTTATCTTGCGAGTTTTAGAGTATCCACTTTCACTTGTCTATGAACTGTTATAGACAACCCAGAAGTCCTTCACCGCGGACACGGCTATTCGAATAGATCATTTATAACCCTGCAGGGGTGTACTTCTTCACACACGCTCTCGCCACTTACCACCATGTACACGTCGTGTATCTCGGCAACCTTCAAGCGGAAGCCTGGCGAGGGAGTCGGCCACGACCTGACTAACCACACAAGTCTCTAGTCCAGGTTTATCGCCTATTCGGGTTCCATCTGCGAGGAGATCCGGCCGGAGTTTCGCTCATAGCCCCAAATGATGTGTGCAGGGTTCTCGAGACACCAAACGGGCGCCCGGTACACCGTGCCACGGTGTATCTACCGCATCATAGCCCACCCCTAGGGTCAGCACTACGCACGGCCGCCAACACATATCCTACAAACACCAGAAACTAGTTGCAACTCCTGGACAGAGGACAAGGGTAGTTAATAAGTCGAGAGGGTCCATTGGTTTCGGGCCCAATGCGTGGTAGTAGCTGTTCATGGATCACAAACACAGAACTCAGTTCCTGAGGACGGCTGCAATGAGACAACCCACCATGTACTCCAACATGGCCTCTCACCGCTACCTTTACCAAATCGTGTTCACACACTTAGCTCTCAACGGTAGGACATGTTCACCACATTCCAATTCATCCCCGATGAATTAGAACTGACTCAACTCTAAGCAGTAGCAGGCATGACAAATAAGCATGAATGAGTAGGCACAACAAGGCTCAAACAACTCCTACTCATGCTAGTGGGTTTCATCTATTTACTTTGGCAATGAGAGGACATGCCGAGGATAAGGGGTTCAACTACCGCAGGAAGTAACAGATGAATCGTTGTTTGTCCTAATGCAGTAAAAGAGAGCAGGAGCGAGAGAGTGGGGTTGTATCGGAATGAACAAGGGGTTTTTGCTTGCCTGGCACTTCTGAAGATAGTATAACTCTGCATCGGTGTCATCAATCACATCATCGAAGTAACGTCTACTGAGAGGGGACAATCACCGGCAAACACAATAGAACCAACACTCACTGCAATGCACAATCAAATGAATGCCATGTCATGTTAAGGAACTAAATTGACCTAATGCAATAGTAAGCCAAGTTAATTGAAGTGGAATTCAAATAGGGTTAAACTCCAACTCCAAATGCTAGTTCATAAATTGCCCTAATCATGATTTATGCTATTCAGTTAGGTTAACTTGTTCAATCATGCATGAAAGTGCCATAAACATATTCTTTATATTTTTCTGATAATTTTTCATATATAATTTATTTCATTCTAAGCTACGGTTGAATTTCTATGATTTTTGGAAGTTTAAAACATTTTCCGGAATTTCCTGAATAAACTTAAATCCAGAAAATGCTTTACTGCGTCAGCATGACATAGGTGTGACATCAGCAGGTCAACTAGGTCGGTTAGGTCAAACCTGACCAGTGGGACTGAGGGAGTCCTGGATTAGGGGGTGTCCGGATGGCCGGACTATACCTTCAGCCGGACTCCTGGGCTATGAAGATACAAGATTGAAAACTTCGTCCCGTGTCCGGAAGGGACTTTCCTTGGCGTGGAAGGCAAGCTTGGCGATACGGATATGTTGATCTCCTACCATTGTAACCGACTTTGTGTAACCCTAACCCTCTCCGGTGTCTATATAAACCTGAGGGTTTTAGTCCGTAGGACAACAGACAGAACAACAATCATACCATAGGCTAGCTTCTAGGGTTTAGCCTCTCTGATCTCGTGGTAGATCTACTCTTGTACTCAAGCATGACGTAGGGTCTTACCTCCATCAAGAGGGCCCGCACCTGGGTAAAACTTCGTGTCCCTTGCCTCCTGTTACCATCCGGCCTAGACGCATAGTTCGGGACCCCCTACCCGAGATCCGCTGGTTTTGACACCGACATTGGTGCTTTCATTGAGAGTTCCTCTGTGTTGTCGCCGTCAGGCTTGATGGCTCCTACAATCATCAATAGCGATGCAGTCCAAGGTGAGACCTTCCTCCCCGGACAGATTTTCATCTTCGGTGGCTTCGCACTGCGGGCCAATTCACTTGGCCATCTGGAGCAGATCGAAAGCTATGCTCCTGGCCGTCAGGTCAGATTTGGAAGTTTAAACTACACGGCTGACATCTGCGGGGACTTGATCTTCGACGGATTTGAGCCACTGCCGAGCGCGCCGCACTGTCACGACGAGCATGATCTAGCTCTGCCGCTGAACAGTGCCCTGGAGGCCGCACCCGCATCGGCTTTTACCCTTAATTCGGAGCCAACTGCGCCGATCGAGGATAGGTGGTTGGATGCCGCCTCGGGGGCTGCGATCCCAACGACGATCAAGCCGAACACCGGCCCCGCACTCCGCGAGACTCGTGACTCCAAGGAGCCGGACTCCTCCCCGGACTCCGAACCCTCCGCGCTCCTGCTGATCGAATCCGATTGGGCACCGATCATGGAGTTTACTGCCGCAGACATCTTTCAGCACTCGCCTTTTAGTAATATTCTAAAGACGCTAAAGTCTCTCTCTTTATCAGGAGAGCCCTGGCCGGACTACGGTCGGCAGGGTTGGGATATGAACGATGAAGAAATTCAAAGCCCACCCGCCACCCACGTTGTAGCCACTGTCGATGATTTAACCGACATGCTCAACTTCGACTCCGAAGACATCGATGGTATGGACGCTGATGCAGGAGACGATGAAGAACCAGCGCCTATTGTGCCCTGGAAAGCCACCTCGTCATATAACATATACATGGTGGACACCCCAAAAGAAGGAGATGGCGATGGAACAGCGGAGGATGACCCCTCCAAGAAACAGCCTAAGCGCCGGCATCAGCGGCGCCGCTAAAAATCCTGCCAAAGCAAATACGGTGATTCCAGCACAGGAGATAATAATACTCTGGAGAGTGCCGAAGAAAACCCCCTCCAGCAAGATTCAACATAGGAGGACGGAGAAGCCAGCCCTCATGAGAGAGCGGCAGACAGAGAGGTCGAGGACGATAATTATATGCCTCCCTTCGAAGACGAGGCAAGCCTCGACGACGGCGAATTCGTCGTGCCAGAGGATCCCGTTGAGCAAGAGCGTTTTCAACGCAGGCTTATGGCCACGGCAAGAAGCCTCAAGAAAAAACAGCAACAGCTTAGAGCTGATCAAGATTTGCTAGTCGGCAGATGGACTGAAGTCCTTGCGACCGAAGAGCATAAACTCGAACGCCCCTCCAAGAGCTACCCAAAGCGCAGGTTGCTACCCCGATTAGAGGAGGAAGCACTTAAACCTACATCACCAGCACTCGATACGGCCGACCGGCCACCTCGTGGCCGCGACAGAGAGGCCTCTCGTTCCTCCACTCAAGCCGCACCCCATACTAAGGCACGGGAGAATGCGCTAGACCTGCGAGACATGTTGGAGGACAAGACAAGGCAAACAAGATCAATCTACGGATCGCGTGGGCGCCCCACGACTCGAGACGATAACCATCACACTGGACACAAATCCGGTAGGGCCGAGCACAGTAGACAAAGCTCATTGGAGCTAAGTCGTGATATAGCCCAGTACAGAGGCGCCGCACACCCACTATGCTTCACAGACGAAGTAATGGATCATCAAATCCCCGAGGGTTTCAAACCCGTAATCATCGAATCATATGATGGCACAACAGATCCTGCAGTATGGATTGAGGATTATCTCCTTCATATCCACATGGCCCGCGGTGATGATCTCCACGCCATCAAATACCTCCCACTCAAGCTTAAAGGACCAGCTCGGCATTGGCTTAACAGCTTGCCAACATGATCAATCAGTTGTTGGGAGGACCTGGAAGCCGCATTCCTCGACAATTTCCAGGGCACTTATGTGCGACCACCAAACGCCGATGACCTAAGTCACATAATTCAGCAGCCAGAGGAATCGGCCAGGCAATTCTGGACACAGTTCCTAACAAAGAAAAATCAAATAGTAGACTGTCCGGACGCAGAGGCCCTAGCAGCCTTCAAGCACAACATCCGTGACGAGTGGCTTGCCCAGCACTTTGGACAGGAAAAGCCGAAATCTATGGCAGCACTCACGACACTCATGACCCGCTTTTGCGCGGGAGAAGACAGTTGGCTTTCTCGTAGCAACAATATGACAAAGAACCCCGGTAATTCGGATACCAGGGACAGTAGTGGCAGGTCGCGTCGCAACAAGCAGAAGCGCCTCACTAATGGCAACAATGCTGAGGATACGACAGTTAATGCCGGATTCAGAAGCTATAAATCCGGTCAGCAGAAAAAGCCATTCAAAAAAATCTTAGGGGCCCGTCCAGTTTGGACCGAATACTCGACCGCTTGTGCTAGATACATGGCACCCCCGAAAAGCCGGCCAATCACACCAACAGGGATTGTTGGGTGTTCAAGCAGGCAGGCAAGTTAAATGCCGAAAATACCAACAAGGGGCTGCATAGCGATGACGACGAAGAGCCCCGGCCGCCGAACAGCAGTGGACAGAAGGGTTTTCCCCCACAAGTGCGGATGATGAACATGATATACGCAACCCACATCCCCAAGAGGGAGCGGAAGCGCGCGTTAAGGGACGTATACGCGGTAGAGCCAGTCGCCCCAAAGATCAACCCATGGTCCTCCTGCCCGATCACCTTTGATCGAAGGGACCATCCCACTAGCACCCGTCATGGCGGATTCACCGCATTGGTTCTAGACCCAATTATTGACGGATTTCATCTCACTAGAGTCCTTATGGACGGGGGCAGCAGCCTGAACCTGCTTTACCAGGATACAGTTCGGAAAATGGGCATAGATCCCTCGAGGATTAAGCCCACTAAAACGACCTTTAAAGGCGTAATACCATGTGTAGAGGCCAACTGTACAGGCTCAGTCACACTTGAAGTGGTTTTTGGATCTCCGAATAATTTCCGAAGCGAGGAGTTAATCTTCGACATAGCCCCATTCCGCAGTGGCTATCACGCACTGCTCGGGCGAACCGCATTCGCCAAGTTCAACGCGGTACCTCACTACTCATACCTTAAGCTCAAGATGCTAGGCCCTTGAGGAGTAATTATGGTCAATGGAAACACCGAACGCTCCCTCCGAACGATGAAGCACACGGCGACCCTTGCAGCGGAAGTTCAAAGCAGCCTCTCCAGGCAGTTCTCCAGTCCGGCCATTAAACGTACGGACACCATCAAGCGGGCCCGGAGTAACCTACAACAAGACCGCCTGGCACGTTCCGAGCAGGCGTACCAATACGGCCCCAACCCCGGCCCTCGCAAAAATGCGACGCTAGTGCTTTGCGTACATAACTACGCTCTAGAAATACCATGGGTACAGGGGGAGGGGCACCATCACGGCATGCCCGAAATACGGCTTAAACCCCACCAGGGGCTGCCGATTTTTTAATTTTTTCTTACTTTCAGGATTTCATTCTTCGGAAGGCATGTTCGGCAGTTCAATTGCCGCACAAACGATGCAAGAACCAGGGAAGCAGACAAGCCATGCCACATTACGGAACTCCCAGGTGGTCTCTATCACGAGCAGTATACCTGTTTTGCATACCATTCCGCAGCCTGCCCCTGGAACGGACATGTTAAATAGTCCAACCTTTTGCTTATCGCATTATTTGTATCGTTTTGCTTTGAGCATAGCCCTTTTTAATAAACAATGCATAGCTTCTGTCTATTTTTGCATTACCTTTTTTTTACAAATATATGTTCCTTAACGACATGTTGCACCCGTACACTTTGGTACGGCCAAAATATGGCAGGGGCTTCAGTACCCCTCAATATGGTGTGAGAAGTCCGAACACTTTAACAAGTGCGGCACCCCGAACTTATAGCATTATATGCATCGGCTCCGAATCATGTCTTGGGTCAGTAGTTGGGTTTGCCCGGCTCCTATGTTTTGGTGCCTTATGTTCCGCTATATCGGCTAAGGTAGCACTAGGGGAACTACTGCGATTGTGCCCCAGTTGAGCTGGGTCGAGCACCTCAGTAGAGAAAGCTAAAACTGACTGTCATGATGAAGCGACAGCTGGTCGTTGTTCGAGAGGTTTTTCGAGTCCCTAAAGACTTATGTCGCTTAGTGTGAGGAGTCGGCTCTGTCCGACCAAGGCGTGGATAGCGTCCCGAACTCGGTCTTCCGAATACGTAGGGCTTCGCCGAAATTTAAAATTATAGAATTCTATGGCTAAGTGAGAGTGTTCACGCATTATAGTCCGATTGCCTTGTTCGTTGTGCTGAGCGCCTCCCTCGAAGGACCCAAACATGGGAAAAAGAGCGCTCAGGTTTATCCCCGAACACCCCAGCACTAGTGGCACGGGGGAAGAAGCCGACAACTCGCCATCTCTCAGAATTGATAAACAGCCGCACAGAAGGTAATATGTTAAATTCCAATAGCATTGCTTAGCGCATATGAACAAGTTTTCAGTGCACATGAAAAAACGAGCGAGTTTTACTTAAAAATTACATCCCTGGAACATTCATCCGCCATAAGGCAGGCACCCTTCAGAACATCCTTATAATAATTCTCGGGCTTGCGATGCTCTTTCCCCGGCGGTGGCCTGTCCTTTACAAGCTTCTCAGCATCCAGCTTGCCCCAGTGCACCTTAGCACGGGCAAGGGCCCTACGGGCACCTTCAATTCAAACGGAGCGCTTGATGACTTCGAGCCTTGGACAGGCCCCCACCAGCCGCCGCACCAGCCCGAAATAGCTCCCAGGCAGAGCCTCTCCAGGCCACAGTCGAACTATGAGGAATTTCATGGCCAGTTCGGCCGCCTTGTGGAGCTCGACCAGTTGCTTCAGCTGGTCGCTCAGGGGCACGGGGTGTCCGGCCTCAGCATACTGAGACCAGAACACCTTCTCTGTCGAGCTGCCCTCCTCAGCTCGATAGAATGCGGCGGCATCGGACATGCTACGGGGAAGATCTGCGAATGCCCCTGGAGAGCTCCGGATTCGGGTAAGTACCAAGTAACTCACGTTTATGTGTTTGCTTTGCATAAAAAATGCCTTACACGCCGCTATCTTTTTCACCGCATCCAACTCCTGGAGGGTCTTCTGGGATTCGGCCTTGGCAGACTTGGCATCTTTAATAGCCACCGCGAGCTCAGACGCTCGCGTCTTTGAGTCAAGCTCCAAACTCTCATGTTTTTTCATGAGAGCCTAGAGCTCTTGCCACACCTTGCCAACCTGGGCATCATACTTCTCCCGCTCGGTACGCTCCCTGGCCGCCCTCTTCTCAGCCTCGAGCAGCGCTTGCTTAAGGGTCGCCACCTCAGACGTGGCCCCTACAATAGCCACGATAATCCTGTCATTTTTTTGCAGTTGCATCTTTTTTATATATATTTAAACAAGGTATTTCTTACCTTCCTTCTCCTCAAGCTACTTCTTGGCACGCCCGAGCTCTTTCTCGGACTGCTCGAGGTTCTTCTTTAGCGTGTCCATTTCCGCAGTCAGCGCGGCAGACGCCAGCAGAAAAGCCTGCATACGCATATTGACTCCTTTTTGTTAGACTCCTGCGAATTTTATTTGATCCTCTATTCGGCTTTTCTTCCCGAACGCCAAACAAAGCATCAGGGGCTACTGTCTATGCGGTAATATTATTTACGCATTCTTTACTTACCTCAAAGCCTGTTAAAAGGCTAGTACAAGCTTTAGTCAGTCCGCTCTTGGCGGACTGAACCTTCTGGACCACCGCACTCATAATGGTCCGGTGCTCCTCGTCGATGGAGGCGCCTTTCAGCACCTCCAACAGATTGTCCGCCGCTGCCGGTTGGACGGGGGTCACCGGCACGGTGGGCTTGCTCCTCTTGGAAGGAGGTCCCCCGCCGGACTCTAGAACCTTTGAAGGTTCCGGAGCGGTGTCCGGCCTAGAGCCGGACTTGGAGCCCTGAGGGGATTTGTCCCCTTTACTCCTGGAGGCCGGGAGGTCACCTTGCGGCGCCTCCAGGACCACCTCCTCCTGGCTTGGAACCTATTGGGACAACACTTCGGCATCGTCCGTAGGGCGGGGGGAGGTAGTTGTCGGAAGCGAATTCACATCCGACGAGTCCAGTGAACCACTCGACGTCGCGTCGAGACGGTCTTTGGGTGGGCTGCATAATCATATTCGACATAAGGGAAAGCTGTGCAATAAAGGAATACTATGAATTACTCTGGTATCCGGATACTTACGATTTCGCCGGGGGCTTGGCCCTGAGCGGACACTCCTCTCCGCCGTCATGGGCGTTGGTGGAGTAGTCTGGGGGGAGGGTTCTCCCCTTCTTGGACCCTTCGGCCTCCCCAGTGTGGGCGGCCTTCCTTTTCTTCTCTCCTTCCGCTGGGGGGGGGGGAGAGGTCTCTTCTTCCTCCTCCTTGTCTTCACGGGTGGAATGCACCTTGGAGTCATCGGATGATGACCCTGACACCTCCTAGCGCCGGGCACTCTTTTGAGTCCCCGTGGCCTTCTTCGAGGCCTTCTTCTCCGGCACCACATGGGGTGCCGGAACCAGCAGCTTCGCCAAGCGGGCATCGGCTGGGTCTTCGGGCAAAGGAGCTGGACAGTCGATCTGTCCGGACTTCGCCTGTCAAACCTGTCAAAGGTAAGGGAGCTTAGATCCCGCGTAGAGTTAAACTATGAAAAACTAATACCCTGTAAAAGGTACAAACAACTTACCGCGCTAGCGTGACGCTGCACGCTGAATCCGCGATCCTCGGTAGTGGATGCGGGAGCCTCGGCGCCCTTGAAAAGCACCTTCCAGGCATCTTTGTACGTCGTGTCGAAGAGCCTGCTCAGAGTTCGGTGCTGCGCCGGGTTGAACTCCCACAGATTGAAGGCCCGTTGTTGACACGGGAGGATCCGGCGGATGAGCATAACCTGGACTACGTTGACAAGCTTGAGCTGCTTGTCCACCAGGGTTTGGATGCATGTTTGCAGTCCAGTCACCTCTCCTTTGCTGCCCCACGATAGGCCCATCTCTTTCCAGGACGTGAGCCTCGTTGGGGGTCCGGACCGGAACTCGGGGGCTGCGACCCACTCAGGGTCACGCAGCTCGGTGATGTAAAACCACCCCGATTGCCACCCCTTCAGGGTCTCCACATAGGAGCCCTCGAGCCATAAGACGTTGGGCATCTTGCCCACCATGGCACCTCCGCACTCCACCTGGTTGCCGCGCACCACCTTCGGCTTGACGTTGAAAGTCTTGAGCCATAGGCCGAAATGGGGGCGGATGTAGAGGAAAGCCTTGCACACGACGATAAACGTCGAGATGTTGAGGATGAAGTTCGGGGCCAGATCATGGAAATCCAGGCCGTAGTAGAACATGAGTCCCCGGACGAATGGGTGAATAGGAAAGCCCAGTCCGCGGAGGAAGTGGGGAAGGAACAGTACCCTCTCATGGGGCCTTGGGGTGGGGAGGAGCTGCCCCTCTTCGGGAAGCCGGTGCGCGATGTCGTTAGACAAGTATCCGGCCTTCCTCAGTATTTTGATGTGTCCCTCCATGACGGAGGAGACCATCCACTTGCCTCCTGCTCCGGACATGGCTGGAGAAGGTTGAGGTGGGGAATGCGGACTTGGGCGCTCGAGCTCGAGTGCGCGAGAATGGATAGGCAAAGGAGGAGGAAGGCGTAGGTGAAAAGGTGGATCCTTATCCCCTTAAATGGGTGGACACAGCTACGTGTCCCCACCAGCCTGGTAAAACTAGCTTATCTCCAAGCGCCGTAATCAATGGCACGGTTGGGTTACCCACGCCCGTATTGATGAGAATCCCGGAATAAGGGGACACGATCTCTGCTTTAACAAGACGTGCCGAGGAAACCGCCTCACGTGACACACTGAGGTGGGACAATAAAACGATTCGAATAAAGGATTGGCCGTGGTGCAGTGTCATACTACGGAATACGTCAGCAGATTAGATTTGTGTAAATATTATTCTCTCTATGGCAATATGTGGAAACTTATTTTCTAGAGACGGACACTATCTTTGTGTTCAAAATCTTCTATGAAGTACTTGGAGGAGGAACCCGCCTTGCAATGCCGAAGACAATCTGCACACCAGACTCGTCGTCATTGAAGCTTGGTTCAGGGGCTACTGAGGGAGTCCTGGATTAGGGGGTGTCTGGATGGCCGGACTATACCTTCAGCCAGACTCCTGGGCTATGAAGATACAAGATTGAAGACTTCGCCCCATGTCCGGAAGGGACTTTCCTTGGCGTGGAAGGCAAGCTTGGTGATACGGATATGTAGATCTCCTACCATTGTAACCGACTTTGTGTAACCCTAACCCTCTCCGGTGTCTATATAAACCGGAGGGTTTTAGTCCGTAGGACAACAGACAGAACAACAATCATACCATAGGCTAGATTCTAGGGTTTAGCCTCTCCGATCTCGTGGTAGATCTACTCTTGTACTACCCATATCATCAATATTAATCAAGCAGGACGTAGGGTTTTACCTCCATCAAGAGGGCCCGAACCTGGGTAAAACTTCGTGTCCCTTGCCTCCTATTACCATCCGGCCTAGACGCACAGTTTGGGACCCCCTACCCGAGATCTGCCCGTTTTGTCACCGACATTGGTGCTTTCATTGAGAGTTCCTCTGTGTCGTCGCCGTCAGGCTTGATGGCTCCTACGATCATCAATAGCGATGCAGTCCAGGGTGAGACCTTCCTCCCCGGACAGATCTTCGTCTTCGGCGGCTTCGCACTGCGGGCCAATTCACTTGGCCATCTGGAGCAGATCGAAAGCTATGCCCCTGGCCATCAGGTCAGATTTGGAAGTTTATACTACACGGCTGACATCCGCCGGGACTTGATCTTCGACGAATTCGAGCAACTGCCGAGCGCGCCGCACTGTCACGAGGAGCATGATCTAGCTCTGCCGCCGAACAGTGCCCTGGAGGCCGCACCCGCATCGGCTTCGACCCTTCAAGAAATTACATGGCAATTATATTTCATACAATAAAGCGAAAACCATATGGCTCCTGCCAGTTGCTGATAACTGTGTTACAAAACATGATCATCTCATACAACAATTTATATAATCACGTCTTGACCATATCACATCATAAACATGCCTTGCAAAAACAAGTTAGATGTCATCTACTTTGTTGTTGCAGGTTTTACGTGGCTGCTACGGGCTTAGCAAGAGCCGTTTCTACCTACGCATCAAAAACCACAACGCGGTATAGTGATTGCTTTTTGATCTTCAGAAAGAATCCTATTCATTGAATCTGATTGAACTGAAGTTGGAGAAACAGACACCCACTAGCCACCTGTGTGCGAAGCATGTCGGCAGAACCTATCTCGTGTAAGCGTACGCATAATATCGGTCTGAGCCGCATCATCCAACAATACCGTTGAATCAAGAATCAACTAGTGATGACAAGCAATATGTATATACCCACGCCCACAACTCCTTTGTGTTCTACTCATGCATATAACATTTACGCATAGACCTGGCTCGGATGCCACTATTGGGGAACGCAGTATTTCAAAACTTTCCTACGATCACAAAAGATCTATCTAGGAGATCCATAGCAACGAGAGGGGAAGAATATGTCTACATACCCTCGTAGACCGAAAGCAGAAGCGTTATGGAACACGGTTGATGTAGTCGAACGTCTTAGCGATCCAACCGATCAAGTACCGAATGCATGGCACCTCCGCGATCTACACACATTCAGCTCGGTGACGTCCCTCATACTCTTGATCCAGTTGAGGCCGAGGGAGAGTTTTGTCAGCACGATGGCGTGATGACGGTGATGATGAAGTTACCAACGCAGGACTTCGCATAAGCACAAAAACGATATGACCGAGGTGGAATTCTGTGGAGGGGGGGACCGCACATGGCTAAACAATGAACTTGGTCTAGGGGATGCCCCCTCCCATATATATAAAGGAGTGGAGGAGGGGAGGGTCGGCCCTCTCTATGGCGCGCCCATGGGGGATTCCTACTCCTAGTTGGAGTAGGTTTCCCTAGTTGGAGTAGGAGAAGAAGGAAGAGGGAGAAGGAGAGAAGGAAAGGGGGACGCCCCACCTCCCAATTTGGATTGGGTTTGGGGGGGCCCCCCACCTTGGCCGCCTCCTCTCTCTCTCCCACTAAGGCCCAATAAGGCCCATTGACTCCCCGGGGGGTTCCGGTAACCTCCTAGTACTCCGGAAAATGCCCGAACTCATCCGGAACCATTCCGATGTCCAAACATAGCCTTCCAATATATCGATCTTTATGTCTCGACCATTTCGAGACTCCTCGTCATCTCCGTGATCACATCCGGGACTCTGAACTACCTTCGGTACATAAGAAACACATAAACTCATAATACCGATCGTCATCGAACGTTAAGCGTGCGGACCCTATGGGTTCGAGAACTATGTACACATGACCGAGACTCACTTCTGGTCAATAACCAATACTGGAACCTAGATGCTTAGATTGGTTCCTACATATTCTATGAAGATCTTTATCGGTCAAACCGCATAACAACATACGTTGTTCCCTTTGCCATCGGTATCTTACTTGCCCGAGATTCGATCGTTTGTATCCTCATACCTAGTTCAATATTGTTACTGGCAAATCTCTTTACTCGTTTCATAATGCCTCATCCCATAACTAACTCTTTAGTCACATTGCTTGCCAGGCTTATAGTAATGAGCATTACCGAGAGGGCCCAAAGATACCTCTCCAACAATCGGAGTGACAAATCCTAATCTTGATCTATGGCACTCAACAAACACCATTGGAGACACCTGTAGAGCATCTTTATAATCACCCAGTTACATTGTGATGTTTGATAGCACACTAAGTGTTCCTCCGATATTCGGGAGTTGCATAATCTCATAGTCATAGGAACATGTATAAGTCATGAAGAAAGCAACAACAACAAACTAAACGATCATAGTGCTAAGCTAACGGATGGGTCTTGTCCACGACATCATTCTCTAATGATGTGATCACGTTAATCAAATGACAACACATGTCTATGGCTAGGAAACTTAACCATCTTAATTAACGAGCTAGTCAAGTAGAGACATACTAGGGACACTCTGTTTGTCTATGTATTCACACATGTATCAAGTTTCCGGTTAATACTATTCTAGCATGAATAATAAACATTTATCATGATATAAGGAAATATAAATAACAACTTTATTATTTCCTCTAGGGCATATTTCCTTCAGTCTCCCACTTGCACTAGAGTCAATTATCTAGTTCACATCGTCATGTGATTTAACACCAATAGTCCACATATTTATGTGATTAGTTCATATCTCCATGTGACTAATACCCAAAGGGTTTACTAGAGTCAATAATCTAGTTTAGATCGCTATGTGATTAACACCCAAAGAGTGATCATGTTTTGCTTGTGTGAGAAATTTAGTCAACGGTGTCGGTGTCAAAACCGGCGGATCTCGGTTAGGGGGTCCTGAACTGTGCGTCTAGGATCGATGGTAACAGGAGACAGGGGACACGATGTTTAACCAGGTTCGGGCCCTCTCTATGGAGGTAATACCCTACGTCCTGCTTGATTGACCACGAAATTGTAATGACTAAACCCTAAAAGTCTAGTCTGGCTATGATTATCAGGATTCAGCCTATCTACGGGCCTAGCCCTCCGGTTTACATAGACATGGGAGGGACCTAGGGTTACACAAGGTTGGTTACAAAGAAAGGAATCTTCATAGTTGGTCATAAAGCTTGCCTTCCACGCCAAGGAGAGTCCTATCCGGACATGGGTGCAGTCTTTGGTCTTCGTGTTCTTCACAGCCCATCAGTCCGGCCCATGGCTAACAGGCCGGACGCCAGAGGACCCCTTAGTCCTGGACTCCCTCAGCAGCCCCTGAACTTGGCTTCGATGACATGGTATCCAACGCGTAGATCTGTCTTCGGCATTGCAAGGCGGGTTCCTCCTTCTGAACTCCAAGATAGTCTTCGGACGTAATGATCGTGTCCGAACCTTTTACGAGTCCAAGCTGCTAATAATTTTTATAACGTGACATCACGCTCGCCCGGTTATTTATTTCGAACCGTTTCCTATCCCACCGTTCAACGTTTCGAGGTGTGGTTGTTATTGGCACGTCCTGTCAAAGCAGAGATCGTGTCCCGTAATTGCGGGATTCTCATCTATAAGAGCATGGGTAACCCAACCGTTCTATTGGAAAGATTCCTTAGCAATAGGCAAGTCTTCAAGCTCAGGAGGAGGCGTTCAATACCCGGTGCCTTTATAAAGGAACCAAGTGCCGTCTTTTTACGCCAAACCTCTCCTCAACCTTTCCAACCTCAAGTTCTAGCACCCACGGTTCGACTCCATTGCTCAGTTACAGACCCAGCCCTCAAGGTCGATGGGTGGCCTCCTCCGTTACAGAGGAGGATACCACAAAGCTTCGGGCGGCCAAATACCTGACCATGGAGATCCCCCATAGGCTTCCTGCTCAAGGACAGGTTATTCCGACCACCAGATCCGGCGAGCGGGTCGTATTCGTCTCTCACTTCCTCCGAGGGCTAGGGTTCGCTCTCTTACCCTTTGTCCGGGGGCTAATGTTTTATTACGGACTAGATTTTCACAATCTAGCTCTGGATTCTTTCCTCCACGTCTCGGTGTTTATTATCACGTGCGAGGCCTTCCTACGAACCCCCCCACACTTCGGCCTATGGCTGAAGACCTTTAGTGTGAAGCCGAAGGTAGTCGACGGGAATAGGCAGAGTGTGGCGGTGATGTAGAAAGCAAGCTTACCAACACTCTCTGGCCAAAAGGCTCCTTCACAAAGACTTCCAACCAATGGCAGCGAGAGTGGTTTTACATCACGGAACCCCGTAGCACCAAGTGGGCAGCTATACCTGCATTCCGTTCTGGTCCTCCGTTACAGCTTGCATCATGGATCAATAAGGGGCTGGAATCAGGATCAGTTGATGGAGTGCAGACCCTACAGAGCCGCATCCAAACCCTCCTTGAGAAGGCCATAGATCTTGTCGACGTGATTCAAGTAATGCTAGTCCGCCGAGCTCTGCCGTGCCAGCGTAGGCCTCTCCGCATGTGGGAGTCCAATCCGAAAGGACCACGAACCCTCCAACACTTCTTCGGCATTACGCACAAAGGGATGTGGAAGATGTTTTTCATGAAACAAAAACATTGGACGTACACCACTGAGGACGCCGGCCTCGACTACAAACGTCCAGATACCCTGGTAAGCACTCGACTTCCGAACACTTTGTAGTTAAGTATGCTGTAATACATTACTGAGCAAACTATCCTCTTACAGGGTTGGATAAAGAAAGTGGAATTAATTAGGTGTTCAGCCCCCCTTCCCGAAGGTTCAGCGGATCCCGTGTTAACAAGGATGCTGGCTCCGGTAGTATACCAAATGCCTGTGAAGTAGAACAAAGCGGAGAGTGGGAGGACCAAAGATGGCCTCCATTCTAAAGGTATATCAGACATTGTGTTTGGGGGAATCAAGATTCCATCATCCGAAGACAAAAATAAAGGGGAAGTCAACGTCTCTTCCCCCCATGGAAAGAAAATGGACGCCTCCGAAGATTGGGAGGAAAAGGCTGCCAAGCGAGGCAAGATGCCTCTGACGGGTGGCCCGGGCTTCGAGGGCGACGTTGTCACGCAGTCCCATGACGAGGACAAGCCTCAGGCCAAATCATAAGTGAACAAGGGTGTTTTAAATATGTCTCGTTCCTTTCTTGTAACGTCTAGAATACATGTTTTTTTGCAGTTCGGCACGCAGTCTTCTCCAACAATCCTCTTCCTCGGGGGACCTTCTCCCGGAGATGATGGAAGGCGGGATGCCTCCACCGGTCTCCTCGCCCAATAGGGCGTATGACTTCAAGGCGTCATCACGGAGGGTCTCCCCCGATCAACAAGTGGTGCAAGGTATGATGAAGACACTACCTGAAGGTGATACTTCGGTGGCCCAGGGTTCGGAGACCAACAATGGAGGTCCCGAACAGTCCGCTCTTCAGCCGGATACGAATAAAAGGATCCCTTCAAAGGGAGGCTGTACTCCTACAGCAGCTTCCGGAGACCCAGAGGTGCTGGATATATTGTCGAACATGATGCAGTAGGTGTCCGTCTCAAAGGAACATCGTACCTTGATGGGCACAGTGGTTGAAAAGGTCATGTCCGCAAAAAGCGAATTGAATGAGGCCTTCATGGGCTTGCTAAGAGGCTTCGAGGTTTGTACTATAATATGTACAATTGTGTTTTATTCACAAAATACACCTGTGTATAGATAGTAGCACTGAGACTCTGATTGGCTTCCCGAGGGAGGCGATCAGAGGATCAAAAGATATGCCCAAGAAATAATATGATTAATTGGAACACTAGCTGTGACCTCCCCGGAAACTATCCGGACTATAGAGGTTGCGAAGTTGCAACACAAGATTGATGAGGCGGATAATGATATCGCGCTTATCAACAGGCGGCTTGACAACACGCAAGGTATGTTTTTGGGGCAGCCATACTATGCACGTGTTTACAATATAAGCATGATGCGAAGATTTGTGTAATAAGATGTACATTTTCTGTAGATGGTGCTGCCGTGGTCGAGATCCTTCGAGATGAGCTAGCCTGGGCCCAGAAGTAGGCCTGGATTAGTAATGCGCCAGCCAAAAAGGCATCTGTTGAGTTAAAGGCCAAACAGGCTGCACGACACCAATACGAGGAGAAAATATCCTCGATGACGCTTGAACTAAAGGAGGCCGCCAGCCGCTGCGGATTTCTCGAGAGGGATAATAAAGCCAAAACGGCTGATCTTGACAAGGCCTTACGGGAGGCAAGAGAAGCCCAGTCCGAATCTAGAGCGGCCCGGGAAGAGATCCGACAAGATGGGGAGATCGCGGCTGGTAAGCCATTTTTATTGCAAACTAAGTCCGGCGATCCGAATTATGCTCAGCTTAACCAAGTGTGGAGCTCTCCAGACATGTTTTTGGACCTGCCGAAGAGTTCTTCCGATGCGGCGCAGTTTTATCAAGCGCAAGAGGGATATGCAACGGAGAAGCTTTTCTGGTCACAATTTGGTGCATCAAAACACCCTATGCTGCTGAATGAATAGATGTCCCAATGGGCCGAGCTTCACAGGATGTCCGGTGCTGCCATGAAGAACATCATACTGCAGCTGCGGCCGACTGAGCCTATTCCAAATAGCTACTTTAGTTTCATGCAGCGGCTTGCTGATGCGGTGCCACATGTCGACGTCGTGAAGCGGTCGGTGTGCATTGAAGGTGCACCGATGGCCTTTGCCCGAGTCAAGACATACTGGGGGAAGATGAAGGCCATCGATATTGCAGCGAAGGGTCCACCCAAGGGCAAGGACCATCGCGCACCAGATCATTACTTTGAGGACGTCTTAGAGGCTGCCCGCTTGATAGAGGGTCAATGTTCGATAGGCATAATATTCGAGTGAAGTCTTTACGAATTGTAAAAGACAATTTTTATAATCAGTGTATATTTTAGTTTTGCCTAAAGGCTTTTGTTCCGCCTGTGCGGCCGTTTGTATGTGATCTAAAAGTTTTCTAGTCATCAGCTTTAGCTCCCTCGTAGGAAATACAGGGGTGTTCGGAAAAGCATCTGATCACTCTTGACCCAACGTCCTGGTCCGTGAAGGAGGTGTCTGTGCGGCGAACTAGGCAACCTGACTATAGGGCGTTAACACTTTCACTTAGCCATAGGAGTTTTATGGTGGGTCTACGATATAGCCCCTGGTATGTATGCGGCATATTCTCATATCATGCATTTACATATTTGACCTGAAATAGGTCCTTCGTGTGACACGGTGGGAATCGCGAAAGATTCCAATAAGTCATCGAGTGGTTGACCAGCTCTCACCGCATCATGACAGTCAGTTTTCGGCTTTCTCTACTGAGGTGCTTAACCAGGTGAACCGGAAGCACAATCGTAGTAGTTCTCCCTTTACTACCCTAGCCGATAGAGCGAAGCATAAGGTAGCAAACACAGGAGCTGGGCAACCCAACTTTTAACCCAAGAAATGATTCAGAGCAGATGCATATAAGGCCAAAACTCGCGACGCCGAAGTACTCTATAGAGCTATTTGGACTTTGTCGGCAACTCGTTTGTTCCCATACCGAGCCCCTGGCAAGTTCTGTCGAGGTGTATGTTTGAAACAACTGTAGGGGTAAAACTCGGTTCTTTAGAAAAGAGTGGATTATTTTTACTGGGATCTGAGTGATGTGCCAATCGTTTATATAGATAACAAAGCCACAACCCCGGCTATTTTACATGCCTTGGGTCGAAGGCGAAGGAAAAAGTCACTTTACAGGCTCGAAATAGAGAGTGCGGTCTACAAAAAGTAATTTTGGACGTCCTGTTGCACGTCTGTGCCGCCTTTCCTCGGTGGAGGGCCTCCTTAACAGGAGTATCCTTTGGGTGGATTTATGAACCCATACTCTGATACAGTCCATGATATGGGCAGCTTGTGCGCTACCTGTGGCAAAGGATAATGGAAAAAGAAAGAGTAATTTAGAAAAAAAGGATTAGTTTATGGGAGTACTTGTAGACCCGTCTGTATTGTGCTTCCACCGACGCCCAGGCTATTTGAAGTGCATATTTATGTATGCACGGTAAAGATGTCGCAGGTGTCTGAGGCGGACGGCGGAAGCCAAACTGCTAGTCCTGTTCCAAAATTGGTCGATCCTGTTGAGTGGAGACCAGAGGCTTAATGGCCAACAAGGTATGCGGTTTAATGAGACCGCTTTGTACTTCGGCTGAGGTTGCCGTAGTGTGATCCTCAGTCCAGAGGGAGTGTTTATCCTGCTCCCCTGTAGAATTGTGTGTCACATATACCATGTTCACTGTTTTCACTTCGGGAGGAAATTGCTTCTGACCCCCGGCATTTGATTGGTGAGCCTCTTCGTCGTCGCTGTCGCCTGGCGGCCTCCTCCCCTTGTTTTCGGCGTTGAGCTTGCTGGCCTACTTGAAGACCCAACAGCTTCTGTTGGTATGATTGGTTGGTTTGTCGGGGTGGCCATGAATCTGGCAGGGCCGGTCCAATATCTTGTCCAAATTGGACGGTCCGTCTATGTTTGACTTGAATGGCTTCTTCCGTTGACCAGATTTGGGGTTGCTGAATCCGGCGTTGACCGATGTGTCATGCTTTCTTTCGTTATCATTGCGGCGTTTGTATTTACTGCGTCATGGTTTGCCATTGTTGTCCCAGACTTCAGAAGTGCCCGGGTCGCTGGCGCTATTGCTTCAACGAGCGAGCCAGTTGTCTTCTCCCACGCAAAAGCGGGTCATCAGAGTAGTAAGGGCTGGTGTCGGCGTTCTGGGAACGGGGGTCCCCAGACTTGCCTGCCTGCGGCCTGCGACGTGGCTCAAAGGGGGGCCCAGCGCGGCCCATCTTCACCAACACAAACCCAAGACCCTCGTGAGGGGCCAAGCCTCACGGGGCGGATGACGCGGAGCTTCCTCAGGCGCGGCCTCATCAGGCTGGCTCACGAGGAGGTGGAGATATCAAGGCGGGGTACCTCACGAGGTGCCCGTGACGCAAGCCATGACGACCGGGGGCGCCAGGCGGGTGCCAGCCCGCACAGTGTCCTCCCTTCCTCTTTGGTGCAAAGGGGGCAAGTGCAGCTGCGGAGTACTGAGGAATCAGGCAAAGGTTTCCATTTCGGTGCAACGAGACCAAGACCAGGAGGACTACGAGACGGAGGTCACCGTGGAGCCCAAGACGGCGTCATCACCAGAGCTTTGCGCAGGCGAAGACTACTTTTGTCAGGATAGTTGATACTAGTTGTCCCCCTTCAAATTAGCCCGCCATTGTTGGCTCCCTTCCCGCTCGATATTTGGGAAGAGGACCAGGGCCTCTATAAATAGGACCAACCACCCGCAGAGCAAAGTGGGCTGAGAGGTTGGAAGGAAAGAGAGGGGTTTTCTATCAGAAAGAGAGAGAGAGAGAGAGAGAGGGAGAGAGAGAGAGAGAGAGAAAGGCGACTGAACTCCTCCCAGCAGTTCATCGCCCCAGCCAAGAACAGACCCTCGCGAGGCTGTTCTTCCTTGTATTGTTCATCATCATCAGCCCAAGAGGCAATCCACCACACCACACACAGGAGTAGGGTATTACACCACAACGGTGGCCTGAACCAGTATAAACCCTGCGTCTCTTGTGTTGTACTTTCCATAGTTCAGATCCTAGCAAAGCGGAGGGGTGCAGGTAGGCAGGAGGCGAAATCTCCGCGCGCACCCCAGTGTTCGAACCTCAAGGGTCTGCCGGAACCCGAAATCCGACAGCTGGCAAGGATTTTGGTTTTTCTTGACCGAGGTGGCGTGCGAGCCACTCGTCCTGGATGCTGTGCTTGAAGGCCGGTAGGGCTTCCGCGTCCGGACAGTCGACGATTTGGTTCTTTTTAATGAAGAACCTAGTCCAAAGCTTCCTGGCTGACTCTCCGGGTTGCTGGACAATGTGACTTAAGTCATTAGCATCTGGTGGCCGGACATATGTACCTTGGAAGTTGTCAAGGAAGGCCTCTTCCAAGTCCTCCCAGCTGCCAATAGAATTTTCAGGTAGACTGTTTAGCCAGTGCCGAGCTGGCCCTTTGAGTTTTAAAGGGAGGTATTTGATGGCGTGGGGGTCATCTCCACGAGCTATATGTATATGGAGAATAAAGTCCTCTATCCACACCGCGGGGTTAGTTGTTCCATCATATGATTCGATATTTACGGGTTTAAACCCTTCTGGGAATTCGTGATCCATTACTTCATCAGCGAAGCCAAGAGGGTGTGCGGCGCCTCTATATCGGGCCGCCTCGCGACGTAGCTACGATGGAGTCCGTCTGCGGTGTTCGTCCCGTGTATGACTAGGCTTGTCACGGCCGAATAGATAGCTGTTGTCATGTGTCGAGGTACGTCCTCGCGATCCATAGATCGATCTGGTATGTCCCGCTCTATTATTCAGGTCCTGCCGAAGGTCATATGTATGACCACGAGCTGTTTTATCTTTGCCTTTATAATGAGGCGGAGCGGGTTGGTATTCGGCTTGAGTTGCCATTTTATCCCGACCTTGTTGTGGTCGGTCAGCCTCATTGCGTAATGATGGTATGGGCTCCAGCGCCTCATCATCAAACTGAGGTAGCAATTTGCGCTTCGGGTAGCTTTTTGTTGGGCACTTGAGGCTATATTCTTCGGCTGCTAGGACATCGGTCCATCTATCATTGAGCAGATCTTGGTCTGCTTGAAGCTGCTGCTGCTTCTTTTTAGGCTCCTTGCAGTGGCTATTAGTCGGCGCTTAAAGCGCTCCTGCTCGAGGGGTTCCTCAGGTACGATAAAATCTTCATTGCCGAGGCTCACCTCATCCTCGGAGAGCGGAAGATAATTATTGTCCTCTGAGTCTTTGTTTATGGCCTGTTCGTCGGGGCTAGCTTGCCCATCTTCCCGGTCTTCTTGTTCGGAAGTTGCTTCAACGGGGTCTTTATTATCGTCGGCGCCGTCTGGAGTATTATCTTCTCCCATGCCAGTGTTGCTGTCTTTTGAACGACGTGACTTAGAGTGGCGCCGAGGACGCCGGCGTTTTTGCTATATCTCAGGAGGTTTATTCTCGACTAGATTTTCTTTGTCATCGTCGTTGGTTGTTTTGGGTGTGTCCGCCATGTACACATCGTACGACGAAGTGGTCGTCCAGCGTCCAGTAAATGGTAGATTTTGGTTTTGCTCCTCCTCAGCATCGTCGTCCATACCGTCGATGTCTTCGGAGTGGTAATCAAGCATGTCGGTTAAGTCCTCGACCGTGGCTATGAAGTGGGTGGCGGGTGGGAAGCAAAATTCTCCATCGTCAGCCCCTAGTTCGAACCGGACATAGTTCGGCTATGAGTCCCCCGCCAAGGGTAGGTTCTTTAATGAGTTTAGCACATCGCCCAAAGGCGAGTGCTGGAAGATGTCTGCGGCGCTAAATTCAAAGATGGATAAACGATCAAGTTCGACATCCGTGGGCTCACGTGGTTCGGAAATTATGACCGGAGACGAGTCCGGAGTTCCGGTGGCACAGGTATCGTGTGAGATTAAGTCTACGTGCGGCTTCAACACCGGGGAATCTATGGCCTCCGTGGCGTGGTTGAGCTTCCCGTCCTTGGATGATGCAGTCTGCTCTGGTTCTAAGGCTATAGTGGTTATAGGAGCTGTCTCCTGGATGCGGTCCGATGACAGATTTAGGCCATGTCCGTCGGGATGACCAGGAGTGGTTGCTGCGGCCTCGAATCCCGCGAATATCAAGTCTCCACGGATGTCCACAACATAGTTCAAGCTCCCAAATCTGACCTGGTGGCCAGGGGCGAAGCTATCGATCTGCTCCAGATGGCCAAGCGAGTTGGCCCGTAGTGCAAAGCCGCCGGATACGAAGATCTGTCCAGGGAGGAAGGTCTCGCCTTGGACAGCGTCATTGTTGACGATTGAAGGGGCCATCAAACCTTTTGAGGACGGCACGGTGGAACTCTCAATGAAAGCACCAATGTCGGTGTCAAAACCGGTGGATCTCGGGTAGGGGGTCCCGAACTGTGCGTCTAGGATCAAAGGTAACAGGAGACAAGGGACATCATGTTTACCCAGGTACGGGCCCTCTCTATGGAGGTAATACCCTACATCCTTCTTGATTGATCTTGATGAATATGAGTGTTACAAGAGTTGATCTACCACGAGATCATAATGACTAAACCCTAAAAGTCTAGTCTGGCTATGATTATCAGGATTCGGCCTATCTACAGACCTAGCCCTCCGGTCTATATAGACACAGGATGGATCTAGGGTCACACAAGGTCGGTTACAAAGAAAGGAATCTTCATAGTTGGTCGCCAAGCTTGCTTTCCACGCCAAGGAGTGTCCTATCCGGACACGTGTGCAGTCTTCAGTCTTCGTGTTCTTCACAGCCCATCAGTCCGGCACATGGCTAACAGGCCGGATGCACGAGGACCCCTTAGTCAAGGACCCCATATTCAGAGTCGTTTGTATTTCGCAAATTTTTCTATGTCTACAATGCTCTGCACGGAGAAACTCTAGCTAATTGCTCCCACTTTCAATATGTATCCAGATCGGTGTCAAAACTTGTATCGATGTAACTCTTTACGAAGAACTTTTGGTCACCTCCATAACTGAGAAACATATCCTTATTCCAGTAAGGATAATTTTGACCGATGTCCAATGATCCACTCCTGGATCACTATTGTACCCTCTTGCCAAACTCTTGGTGAGGTACACAATAGGTCTGGTACACATCATAGTATACTTTACAACACATATGGCTGAGGCATAGGGAGTGGCTTTTTGTTCTCTTTCTATTTTCTGCCGTGGTCGGGTTTCGAGTCTTTACTCAACTTCACACCTTGCAACACAGGCAAGAACTCCTTCTTTGACTATTTCATTTTGAGCTACATCAAAATATTGTCAAGGTATGTACTCATTGAAAAATATATCAAGCGTCTTGATCTATCTCTATAGATATTGATGCTCAATATGTAAGTAGCTTTACCGAGGTCTTTCTTTGGAAAACTCCTTTCAAACACTCCTTTATGCTTTCCAAAAAATTCTACATCATTTCCGATCAACAATATGTCATGCACATATACTTATCAGAAAGACTGTAGTGCTCCCACTCACTTTCTTGTAAATACAGGTTTCACCGCAAGTCTGTATAAAACCATATGCTTTGATCACTTTATCAAACCATATATTCCAACTCTGAGATGCTTGCACCAGTCCATAGATGGATCGCTGGAGCTTGCACACTTTGTTAACACCTAGGATTGACAAAACCTTCTTGTTGCATCATATACAACTCTTCTTTAAGAAATCCATTAAGGAATGCAGTTTGGACATCCATTTGCCAGATTTCATAGAATGTGGCAATTGCTAACATGATTCGGACAGACTTAAGCATCGCTACGAGTGAGAAAATCTCATCGTAGTCAACATCTTCAACTTGTCGAAAACCTTTTGCGAAAATTCGAGCTTTGTATATAGTAATACTCCTATTAGCGTCTATCTTCCTCTTAAAGATCCATTTATTCTCAATGGCTTGCCGATCACTTGGCAAATCAACCAAAGTCCACACTTTGTTCTCATACATGGATCCCATCTCAGATTTCATGGCCTCAAGCCATTTTGCGGAATCTGGGCTCATCATCGCTTCCTCATAGTTCGTAGGTTCATCATGGTCTAGTAGCATGACTTCCAGAAAGGATTACCGTACCACTCTGGCGCGGACCATACTTTGGTTGACCTACGAGGTTTGGTAGTAACTTGATATGAAGTTTCATGATCATCTTCATTAGCTTCCTCACTAATTGGCGTAGGAATCACTAGAACTGATTTTTGTGATGAACTAGTTTCCAATTCGGGAGAAGGTATAATTACCTCATCAAGTTCTACATTCCTCCCACTCACTTCTTTCGAGAGAAACTTCTTATCTAGAAAGGATCCATTCTAGCAACGAATATCTTGCCTTTGGATCTGTGATAGAAGGTGTACCCAACAGTTTCCTTTGGGTATCCTATGAAGACGCAATTCTCCGATTTGGGCTCGAGCTTATCAGGTTGATACTTTTTCACATAAGCATCATAGCCCCAAACTTTAAGAAACGACGGCTTAGGTTTCTTGCTAAACCACACTTCATATGGTGTCGTTTCAACGGATTTAGATGGTGCCCTATTCAACGTGAATGCAACTGTTTCTAATGCATAACCCCAAAACGATAGTGATAAATTGGTAAGAGACATCATAGATCGCACCATATCTAATAAAGTACGGTTATGACGTTCGGACACACCATTACGCTGTGGTGTTCCAGGTGGCGTGAGTTGCGAAACTATTCCACATCATTTCAAATGAAGACAAACTCGTAACTCAAATATTCGTCTTCCGCGATCAGATCATAGAAACTTTATTTTCTTGTTACAATGATTTTAAACTTCACTCTGAAATTCTTTGAACTTTTCAAATGTTTCAGACTTATGTTTCATCAAGTAGATATACCCATATATGCTCAAATCATCTCTGAAGGTCAGAAAATAACGATACCCGCCGCGAGCCTCAACACTCATTGGATCGCATACATCAGTATGTACTATTTCCAATAATTCAGTTGCTTGCTCCATTGTTCCGAAAAACGGAGTCTTAGTCATCTTGCCCATGATGCATGGTTTGTAAGCATCAAATGATTCGTAATCAAGTGATTCCAAAAGCCCATCAGCATGGAGTTTCTTCATGCGCTTTACACCAATATGAACTAAATGGCAGTGCCACATATAAGTTGCACTATCATTATTAACTTTGCATCTTTTGGCTTCAATATTATGAATATGTGTATCACTACAATCGAGATTCAATAAACCATTTATACTGAGTGTATGACCATAGAAGGTTTTATTCATGTAATAGAACAACAGTTATTCTTTGATTTAAATGAATAATCATATTACAATACACATGATCTAATCATATGTATGCTCAACGCAAACACCAAATAACATTTATTTTAGGTTCAACACTAATCCCGAAGGTAAAGGGAGTGTGTGATGGTGATCTTATCAACCTTGGAATCACTTCCAACACACATCATCACCTTGCCCTCAACTAGTTTCTGTTCATTTTGTAAGTCATGTTTCAATTTACTAATCATAGCAACTGAACCAGTATCATATACCCAGGGGCTATTATAAATACTAGTAAAGTACAAATCAATAATCTGTATATCCAATATACCTTTTTTCACTTTGCCATCCTTCTTATCCGCCAAGTATTTGGGGTAGTTCCGCTTCCAGTGACAATTCCCTTTGAAGTAGAAGCACTCAGTTTCAGGTTTAGGTCTAGCTTTGGGTTTCCTCACGGGAGTGGCAACTTGCTTGCCATTCTTTGAAGTTCCCTTTTTTCCTTTGCCCCTTTTTCTTGAAACTAGTGGCAACGGTTTTTGAAGTCCCGGTTCTAAGCCGTAAAGCATGACGCACTAAACTATCAATTAGTCATCATACCGAGCTTGCCAAACGTTCATAACATCTGCATCTACTCCTACAATAGGTCTTTCACCTAGCGGTACATCAAGGACATAATTCTTCTGTGCAGCAATGAGGGTAATCCTCAGATCACAGACCCAGTCCGCATCATTGCTACTATAATCTTTCAACTTATTTTCTCTAGGAACATATCAAAAATAAAACAGGGGAGCTATACGCGAGCTATTGATCTACAATATAGATATGCAAAAACTACCACGACTATGTTCATGATAAATTAAAGTTCAATTAATCATATTACTTAAGAACTCCCACTTAGATAGACATCCCTCTAATCATCTAAGTGATCACGTGATCCATATCAACTAAACCATGTCCGATCATCACGTGAGATCGAGTAGCTTTCAATGATGAACATCACTATGTTGATCATATCTTCTATATGATTCACGCTCGGCCTTTTGGTCTCAGTGTTCCGAGGCCATATCTGCATTTGGTAGGCTCATCAGGTTTAACCCGAGTATTATGCTTGTGCAAAACTAGCTTGCACCCATTGTATGTGAACGTAGAGCTTATCACACCCGATCATCACGTGGTGTCTCGGCACGATGAACTATAGCGACAATGCATACTCAGGGAGAACACTTGTACCTTGAAATTTAGTGAGAGCTCATCTTATAATGCTACCGCCATACTAAGCAAAATAAGATGCATAAAGGATAAACATCACATGCAATCAAATAAGTGATATGATATGGCCATCATCATCTTGTGCCTTTTGATCTCCATCTCCAAAGCACCGTCATGATCACCATAGTCACCGGCTTGACACCTTGATCTCCATCAAAGCATCGTTGTCGTCTCGCCAACAATTCACTGGTGTGTGTCGGTCGTAAACAAACAGTTTTTAAACCCTTTCCGCAACAGCATTTGGAACCATCGCCAAGTGAGTGTGTGCGATAGGGTGTCCTTCCCACATGACCCAGAAACCGTCGGCGATAGGCCCTCCTGGGACCCAGGCTGGGGCCGTGTGTGATCGGGCGAGGCATCGAAACCCAATCATTTCCGTAGGTATGTACATCCCACACGGTAATCCAAGAAAATCAATTTCGTAGGTATGTACATCTCACACGGTAATCCGAGTAAATCATTTCCATAGGTATGTACATCCCACATGGTGAATCCCAGAAAAACATTTCCGTTTGTATGTATATCACACACAGTCAATCCAAGGAATACGTTTCTGTTCTTATGTACATCCCACATAGTCAATCCAGGGAAAACATTTCCGTTTGGATGTACATCCCACACAGTTTTATGTGTAGGCTCGTGTCTAAAAGGTGTAACCATCACACATGGTCTTCCTTGGTTAACTGTTTGCTTTTATCAACTATATCACACACGATTTGATGAAGAAAACTGCATGGCATTGGGCTATCCATCGCAAGCGCTTTTACTGCTAGAACCGTTTGCAAATATCTATGACACATTTAGCAGGTTTATTAGTTTACAATTAATAATTCCAGTATTGCGCAAATTCACATTTCATATCGAACAACTATTTGCCAATTTCATATTAGGCACATAAATATATTATAACATCACAGTACGGTAGCTACATGAAAACAGCACATTACAACATATAGCTAGTTCAACTTCATAAGAACAATATATTCATTTAGCTAATCGAGATCATCCAGGCTCGTCTTATCCACCTCTGCTTTCAGTTCTATAAGAACCCATTTTGCATGGGCCAACTAGGAAAGTGCCTCCTCCTTCGCCAACACCATCTTAGCAAAGTCTGATTTAAAAAATCCGAGCTCATTCTCCACCTTCAACTTTTTATCCGTCATACATGCTCCAAAGCTTCGTTAGGTACATCTTCAAAGACTTTGGCCACTCTTGATCAACCCACTCCAAGTAAGAAACTTCCGTTCATCCTATAATATTTAAAACTAGATCAATAACAATTGTAGGGGAAATGGGTTTATAGCAACATAGAAAATAACCAATGCTTATTTTGAAAAACTAAAGAAACATGTTAATTATGACATATCTTCTCAAAAAGATCAATGCGCGAATGAAATAATTGGTACTGAGACAACAACCATATTCTGGAACATCAGATTCTATAATTAACTACAACGACGCTACAAGTTCTTATTCATGTACAATAAATAACAAATTGAACATTTCATGAGGAAGGTAAATATAACTACAACAGCATAGCGATAGTGTTTGGATGACAACAAATTGATACTAACAGGTGTGTACATGCACAAATTTAGTAACATAGAACTAATAGCACTAAGGCCGTCCACTATGTATGCCAAAACTGGGGTAAAGACAACTGTTCCTACATCTCGCACCAGTGCCCTGGACTAGCGAGCCGATGCAGCGGGAAAAAATTAGGGGCCCGGACTCCGGAGCATGTAGTTGCTCCGATGCCCAGTTCCTTCGTGCCATAAAGATTTAGTATTTTACTGCTTGGCTGCTCGGATGTGTGGACCAAAGTTGGCTGCCCAAATTGCTGAAGCGGTGCCAAATAATTTTCTAATGGCATCGCTGATGAGATGGCAACAATTCAAGATACTAGGTGCAAACTGTGACACTGTCTTAGGATGCGTCTGGTTCAAGGTGTGGTATGAATGGGTTGGGACCGTGACAGTGTCTGAATCACATCTAACAAATGATTTGTAACAATGAAAGAGGGTCTAACCTTCTCTACACATGCCAGAAACTTCCTCCCACTGTCCAGAGAATCAAACACAACTAGCTTCACGCATGGAGATTGATGGTGACAACGAGCAGATAGATCTTCAGCCACCCCGCTCCATTCATTGCCACTGATGGTTTTAGGGAGCTACAAGAGGAAGAAACGACTCAAATCGGCCTCTTGGTAAAAATCCTTCATTCCAAGTCATAGCCTGAGAGAGAGAAGAGAGGCATACCCGGGTGGTGAAGCAGTAGTCGCCGAAGGAGGTACCGCTAGAGATGTCTTTGAAGAAGACCATGGCGACCCTGGCGATAGGATGCGAGACGACGAGAGCGAGGAGGCAGCTATAGCTAGCAAGGAAGGAAGGAAGGAGAAAACGGGGGAAATGTGACTTGTGGTCGGGGAGAAAAGGGGGTGGGGAATGGGGGAAGGGGGGCGGGGGCATATATTTTGGCGATAGGCCAAAAAATTTGAAATGTGGAGGGAAACCTTGCGCGTGGTGCCGCCGGACCATTCACTTTGAACGATTGTGTGCACCAAAAACGATTCTTCTACTTTACGCGCATGGGATGAGTTTGATAATTCAAATTTTGGTCTCAAGGCATGGGCACATTCAGTTTGAATGCGCACGGTGCCGCCGAACCATTCACTTTGAACGATTGTGTGCATTGCAAATGATTCTTCTGCTTTACGTGTATGGTATGAGTTTGACAATTCAAATTTTGGTGGAAATTTCACCAGGTACGTCATTGCATAATTTAACATCGCTTGCTAATTTGGGCACACAAAAGAGCATACAGCAGACATACCACACTTACTGAATCGAGCAATTTTAGTAATTACACAGAGCCAGTTGACCTAAACATTGCTCTAACAAAAGACGAACATTAAAAACAAACCCTAAGTACGCATAATTAAAAACCTGTCGCGGCGCCGGCCTATGCATCGCTGGTGTGAGATGAGACGTCGATGACTTGTCCCGACGACATGCCACCGTTGGTGGACTCCGGGTCCCCCCTGCTGAAATCGACCGCGTCCTCGTCCTCGGCGCCGTCCTCAAGGTTGTAGTACTCCTAATAGTGGCTGCGCTAGAGCTCACGTTGGTACTCCACCGCCGATTCCTCGACGGACAGACTCTTCTCCACCTCGACCTCGGCCACGCACAACTCCTCCTCCCGGCGCTCCTCGATCTCTGCCGCCTCCTACATCTCTAGCTCCTGCTCGGCGACCTCATGAGGAAGCGGGTGCTCCATGGCCACCGCCGCCTTTTCAGACATGGGTTGCATGCTGGAGTCCGAGGTGGTCTGGGATATCTTGGCGTGTGTATCCTAAATCTTGTCGTGGATGGCCTCGACCCGGGCCAGGGCGACATCAGCGGCACAAACGGCAGCTCAAGCGCTCTCAGCCTTTGCAGCCGCCATCACAGCAGTAGTTGCAGCTGTCTCGGCTGCTGCAGCTGCCCTATCGGTTGCCGTAGATGCCCTCTCAGTGGAAGTGGCCATGCTTAATGCGGATGCGGTGGCACTCTCGGCGTAGGCGCCCGCGCTCTCGGCGCAGGCGGACACGCTCGGGAGGGCGGGCGGCCATCGTACGGGCCTTCACGAAGCATTTCCATGGCATCATCTTTGCAAGAAGGGGGTGCGGGAATGGGGGTCGGGATTTGTGGATTCGGGGGTCGCCGGGACTAGAGCAGACGAGTCGGCAAAGCTTAAGGGGGGGACTTAAATGGACCCAGATATTTTGATCGCAAACGGTTCCTAGAAAAACAACTGTGTGTGATGTTGTAGATATTTTTTTATTAGTTATAAAAGATGAATTTGCAATAAAGTGCCAACGGATGGTGTTTTAAATGAACAAGAAATTTTGTAGTACTAATACAACTGTCATGTCAAATTTTGGAAAATTTCAGGGGTCGTCATTTGACCTTCTAAGACATTTAAGTGATTTTCTAGCCATTTAATGACCGTAATTGAAATTTGAACTACATGTACATGCAACAGCTAACCATAACGGTTTGAAAACTCATATTTCGTGTACTTGTGTGCGACTTAATTCCATGTGCAGTAAATTGGAAGGAATTTTCGAACATATTGGTCTAACGGCTATGACACAATTAAGCATGGAGTGACATGGCATTTTAATTCCAAAAAATAAAAAACACATGAAACCTTGGTTGATGTGATGTCATGCCACCAAGATGATGTGGTAGAAGAATTGGCATGTTTGACCAAATTTTGGACACACACCCCTCACAAACCGGAGCAACTCACTAGAAGGCTCGTAGTTCTGAGAGGAAACAATGCATGTTTGATGACGAACGGGAGATAGGTTCCTCTTATGGCCTTCAAATTTTTTTCTACGTCTAACGTGCACTACTACAACTGTAATGTGAAATTTTTGAAATTCTAGGGGTCGTTTGAAGTTTTAAAGACATTTAAGTGATTTTCTAGCCATTTAATGACCGTAATTCAAATTTGAACTACATCTACATGCAACGCCTAACCAAAACGGTTTGAAAAATCTTATTTGTGTGCTTGTGTGCGAGTTAATTCCATGTGCAGTAAACTAGAAGGAATTTCCAAGCATATTTGTATCACGACGCGGACACATATGCATGAATACGTATGCATGGAGTGGCATGGCATTTTAATTCCAAAAAAAATCAGAAACACATGAAACCTTGGTTGATGTAATGTCATGCCACCAAGATGATGTGGTAAAGAAATTGGCATGTTTTACGAACGTTTGGACACACACCCCTCACAAACCAGAGCAACTCGCTAGAAGGTTCGTGGTTCCGAGAAGGAACAATGCATGTTTGATGACAAACGGGTGATAGCTTCCTCTTACGGCCTTCAAATGTTTTCCTACGTTTAACGTGCACTAATACAACTATCATGTGAAAATTTGGTAAATTTCAAGGGTCATTCGACCCTCTAAAGACATTTAAGTGATTTTCTAACCATTTAATTACCGTAATTCAAATTTAAACTACATCTACATGCAACGCCTAACCATAATGGTTTGAAAAATCATATTTTTGTGTACTTGTGCGCGAGCTAGTTCCATGTGCAGTAAATTATAAGGAATTTTTGTCGGGGAAACTGATCCACGAACACCTATGGGGCTGGTGGACCGGGCCCCTTTCGGTTCGGCGGGGGGCGGAGGTCGCACGAAGAGCAGATCGAGGCGAGGCACACGAGCAGTTTACCCAGCTTCGGAGCTCTCGGAGAGATAACACTCCTACTGCTGCTTGTCTGGTTGTATTATCTGGTGTTCTTGCTCTCAAGCCTGAGAGTGTGATGTTTTCTGGGCTACCTATGAATTGAAGCAAACTGTCCGAACCTTTGAACCTCCAAACCCCCTCTACGTTGCGCATGGGCCTCCTTTTATACGCTAAAGGGGTCACCGACAGGTGGCAACGCAGAGGAGGGTAAAAACGTAAAAAGCGAGGTAGTTGATACAGTTGCTTGTACAGTGCACCCTACCTAACCCTGACGGCAGGGGACAAGGGCATTAAATGCCCGTCTGAGTCGCCCGAATAGTGCAGAAAAGGACCGTTAGGGGCGCCACCGTTCGCCACGATGGCGATCTTGTCAGCTTCGCATGCCACCGCGCACCGCTGGCTGCACAGCCTCCCGCCACGCGCGCCCGGAGAGGTCCCCAGAGTGACACGTTGGTGGATGCGCTGGAGCGTGGGCGCAGAGTGGCCGCCTGCCGCGGCAAGCGCCTTGCCGCTGTTGTTATCTCGCCGGGTCCAGAAGCTCGTCGCTCACCGGGCCTCGGTGTACCTTGTTTAGTCTTCCCGGCAAGCTCCTCTTGCCGGGGCCTTGTTGCCTTGCCGGAGCGCATGGCGCGTCGCGGCAAGTTCCTTGGAGCGCCTTGGTTGGCCTTCCCGACAAGCTCCTCTTGCCGGGGTCTTGTCTCCTTAGCTTAAATACTTTGTTCTTGGATGGCCCCAAGGGAACCTTGGGGGATCTTGGCGTTCGCCCTGCAAGCCTTTGCCGCGGGGTGCTACAACTGCCCGTGCACAAGTTCGGGGTACTAGGGTACCCCTATTCTAGTACACCGACAGGAGCCCCCGGGCCTGGGCCAGACACGGTGCCGAGCGCTGTTGGGCCAGGCCCAAGACAGGGCACGGGCACACGCGGGCTGGGCCATGCCAAATCTTGTTTCGTATCCACTGCGCTCTCCCATTACGGCACGCGTTGAATGCGGCATCGTGGGAGAGATCGTGGTTGGTTGTTTAAGCGGAAGGCCGAAACATCCGCCTTGTCCCTCTTTATAAGCAGAGGAAACAGAGGCAGTTCATTCCCCCTCGCTGGTTGTTGCTACTCCTTCTTCACAAACTCCGCCGCTACCCCCTTCTTCTCGAAGCCGAGAGAGCAGGGCCCCGCCCCCCCCCCATTGCCACCAGCATCACCATGCCGTCGACCTTCCCCACCACCTCCGCCATGGCCCCGAAAGCCGACAAGGGAAAGGGTGTGAAGTCGGCCGAGGCGCAGCGGCTCGCGGCGCTGCGGAAGGAGCGAGCGATCTTCACCCCCCAGCTCGGCGTGCAGGAGCTGAGGGAGTACTTCTACCTCTTTTGGGCAACGGAGACGCGTGCGCATCCGCGCACGAGGGTACTCCCAGCCGCTGCCTCGGAGTTGGCTTCAAACGGTACCCGTTCTTCCCGCTATTCTTCTATTGCGGGCTCTGCCCGCCCTTCTCGGAGTTCTTCTATGATATTATGAACACTTATGGCTTCCGCCTCCTTGACTTCACCCCCAACGCTGTCCTGACCATGGCAGTTTTCGCACATTTGTGCGAAAACTTTGTCGGAGTCCACCCTAGTGTTGCCTTTTTCCGCCACTTCTTCATACCTCGGGTACAGAGAGGAGAGCCGCTTGCCAGAGGGATTGCCTGGGTCTCGAGAGTCGGCAAGAAAGAGGCGTACTTGGAGGGTGAGCTCCACAGCAAGTGGGAGGAGTGGAGAGCGGAGTGGTGCTGGATTGTTGAGGAGAACCCGCAGCCTTTCACCGCCATGCGCCAAACTCCAATAGTGCGCGGCAATGACTGGAGCAACGTGGCCCCTGAAGACGAGAGGCTGAAGATCGCCATCACTAGGATTCTTTGCCTCAGGCTTGCCGGGCTCACCGTAGGTGCTGTCGGGGCATATTTCCTCCGCCGCCGCATTGCCCCCCTGCAGAGAGGGGGAGGCCCGCCTGGGAATTCAAGAATTCGGCGGACATCATGAGGCTGCGGCCGGGCCTCAACTACAACTTCACCGTCTTGGAGTTGGACGCAATGCTCTTGGAATTATTCAAACGCGACCCCCAGCACCCATTCACACTGCCGAGGGGCGTAGTTCCTTTGTGCAATAACTCTTCGCTTGACCGGATCCGCGCCATGATGCCGTTGTGCGATTCACACGGCATCGTCCCAACTTGGCAAGAGCCTGCGGATGACATTGTGCGAGCGTTCTTCGACACCTTGGAGGAAGTGCCGGTCCACGGTGACGAGCAGAAGAGCCTCACCCGCGACACCACCGACGAGGAGCTGCAGCTCATCGCTACTAGGGCGGAAGAGGCTGCGGCCGCAGCTGCTGCGGGTGTGTTTTGGGTTTACTGTGGAGGAGGCGGAGGCTGCAGAGGTGGCAAACCTTGCCGAACGCGCGGAGTTCATGGGCGAGGAGGAGCCTGCCGGTTCCGAAGCCGAGTCGAGCGAGGCCGGCGAGGAGGAGGCTGAGCCTTCAGAGAACTTGCCACAGGCGGAGCCCCCGGCCCCGCCAAGGAGGCGCCTTCGCAGGGCCAGGGACGCAGCGGGGCGGCAGCCGGCTCCACAGCCACCGAGCCGCGCGACGCGCTCTACCGCGGCAAGCAATGTTGCCGCGGGAGCGCCTCACGCAACAGCGGCAACTGGAGCGGGATCTTCCCGGGCCACTGCCACTGCCCCCGCCAAGCGGGCAAGGGATCCTACTCCTCCACCTCGCCGCTCCGGAGGAGGGCTAGACTTCGATCTTTCCGCGCTCAGCTCCGACGAGGAGGAAGAAGAGTGAGTTTCTTTGGTGCTCTTATAATCCTTCAATATTGCTGTTTATATCTTGTATCTGACTTGCTCCAATCTGGACTCCTTTCTTTTCAGGACGCTGGCCCAGAGAGCGGCGAAGAGGGCCAAGGCCGCGGTGATCGTCATCGATGATGACCCCATCGTGTCAGCAGGAGGTGGGCCCGAGACCATCTTGACGGACCCGGCAACCACCCCTCAGAGCATCCCCCAGCGCAGCCCGCAGCGTAAGTTCAGAGTTTAGCCTTCTGCTGTCGGGCGCGCTTGAGTGCTTTTTCCTTTATTGATATCTTGCTTGTTGACTTGTGCAGGAGCAGAGTAGCCTCATCAGGAGCGCCCGGAGGCCGGTCCCGAAGTGCCACCTGCTTCAACTGCGCCGCCAAGGGAGGAGTCCCCGGCAAGGGAGCGCTCTCCGGCAGGGGGGACTCTCCGGCAAGGGACAGCACTGCTGATCCTGCAGCGACCGAGGCCGTAACTGAAGATCTTGGCGCAGGTAATCCACTTGCCGAGAAACTTTCCCTTGGGTTCTGCTTCTTCTGTTTTTCCTTTCTTGGATTTTTGATTGATTTTCCTCCCTTCTTCGTTCTTCAGACCCATCTTCGGCTGAGCCAATGGAGACAGAGGGCGCCGGCGAGGAAGGTGCCGGTGCTGATGGGACCGCCGGCCAGGAGGCCGCCGGGGCTGCTGCTGCGGAAGCCGGCGAGGGGTCGGGCGATCGCACTGACGACCCTGAGGCCGCAGGAGCATCGGGTGCTGCACCGACCGCCGAACCCTCTGCCGCTTCTGCGGAGCCGGGCTCTGAGGAGCCCTAGCCCGGCGCCTACTTGCAGGCTGGTGACAATATCTTCATCAAGCTACCCTGGGCGTCGAGCTCCAGGGCGCCGGTCGAGGGGGAGACTTTTGACGGGGAGGTGCTCGCCTCTGCTGGACTGTCGTTGGTTGACGCGCCCGACAGCAGCAGCGGCGAGCCTGAGGAGGAGCAGCTGCTGCGGAAGCTGCTGTCACTCTACCGCACCTGGCAAGCCAAGTTGGCTTCCCGGGAAGCGCTTGTCGCTAAGGCGGGAGTTGACATGGAAAAGCGCGCGGAGGAGCTCCGGGGCCAAAATCAAGAAGCTCTCCGGTCCCTGGCGTAGGAGCGGGAGCAAGTCGACGAGGAGCGCATGGCCTTTCTTCTCGAGAAGGCTGAGGCTGAGGAGAAACAACGGTTGGCCGCCGAGAAGCAGTCCGTGCGGGAAGGTGAACTAGTTCAGTGGAAGGCCCACCTCGACAGCTACGAGGAAGAGCTCGCCGAGCGCAAGCGAGCACTTGGCGGGGCGCTCAAGGAGGCAAAGGACACCACGGAAACTGCAGAGGCCGCCAAGAAAGAGCTAGAGGAGAAGGTGGCGCAGCTGGAGGCCGATATTGGGAAGAGCGGCGAGGAGCTTGCCGCGCTCAAGCGTGAGCGCGAGAAGGATGCTGCCGCCCACGGTGAGCTGCAAGGCCTTCTCGCTGAGAGGGGCAAGGAGCTCAGCGCCGCCAAGGATTCCAAAGTAAACCTGGAGCTGAAGCTGGCCACGCTGACGCAGACGCTGGAGGCCGCCAAGGAGCGGGAGAAGACCTTGTCGGAGAAGGTCAAGGCTGATGCGGCGCTGCTGGAGAGCATTGCAGTTACCCAGAACTCGTTCAGGGACACAGTGGAGTACTGGACCGAGGGTCTGGTGAACATTGCCGCGGTCATCAACGTTGAGCTGGCGCAGCTGGGGATGGAGGACTTTGGGTACCCTTCCGACGAGAGTCTTCAACCCAGCGCCAAGCTCAGCCTATTCTTCAAGGGCGTGGCGACGGCACTCCAGCGGCTCTGGGAGAGGATCCCGAAGCAGCTGGCCGATGAGTCGCGCAAAATCTACGCCGGGGTTCTCCAGAAGGTGCTGATGAAGGTGGCCTTCCGCAACCCAGGCCTCAGCTTCACCAACGTCCTCAGGTCCTTGCCGCCTGACGCCGATTTGGATGCACTCAAGGCCCTTGTCGCACCCATTGTGGACAAGGTGAGTGAGATCAAGAGAGTCGAGGGCGGACGCGTAGATTAGGTCGCCCATTCCTTCTTTTCCCTTGTCGCTGCTGATCATGTTATGAAAACAGTCTGTTAGAGCTACGACAAGTTATCTTTGTAATATAACTTTATTTCTGTCTATCAATTGCTATGTTATTTCCTTTACTAGATTCCTTCCTTTGTATGTTATTACCCTACGCTTCTAGGGAACTTGTCGGCGCAGGCGCCCGAGCCGCGAGCGCTGAGCGCGGAACTTCAGCAGCCTGCTGGCGGCGCTGCTTCCGACAAGAAACCTTGTCGCGACTAGATGCAGCACGCGTAAGCTGTTGAGCGGACTCGAAACAAAGTAAGGGCACAACTAGCCACGAGTTGGTTCCTCCGCGCACAGGTTTTCCATACAAAGCAGGATCGTTCGAGGAAGATAACTCAAAAATTTTAAAAAGTGATTGCTCAAACTTTGGCAACTTAGCTTTTCTGCCATTTGCTTCCCGGTAAGGCAAGTCTTTGCTTGAACGACGCCTGGCCCATACCACAATCTTCTCCTCCCCCCCCCCCCCCCCCGGCAAACTTGTGTGCGAGAGAACCTTCTTTTCCTTTAAAAGAAAAAGAAAGAAGAGAAAATAATAATATGGAGCTCTTCGGCTCGTTACTGCTTACCGGATGTAGGTGCTGCACAAAGTGTCAGATAATTGCATGCAAGAAAGGAACTAACGCATGAAATGGACAAGCTGTGTGGAGCACATGGCGTTTTACTTATGCACGGGATCTGTGCCCGGCTTTGTACAAAGGATTACATGCAACAGCGGCAAGACTTGTACAAAAGGTGGTTGCCGGAACGGGTTCCGACAACCGCGCCTTATGGGAAAAACTTACGAAGATGTTCTATGTTCCAGGAGTTGCTCACCGGAATGCCATCTTCGGTCTCAAGGCGGACAGCGCCAGGCCTTGTGACTCGTCTCACCCGATAAGGGCCTTCCCACTTCGGCGTCAACTTGTTGGAATTCTTGGCGGACTGAACGCGCCGAAGAACAAGGTCGCCTTCCTCAAAGCTTCTGGCTTTAACTTTGCGGCTATGATAGCGGTGCAAAGCTTGCTGGTATCAAGCAGCTCGTACAGCAGCCTGAAGATGATCTTCCTCAAGGAGCAGCGCGTCGTCTTGCCGCAGCTGTTCTTGCTCAAGCTCATCATAAGCGAGCACTCGAGGTGATCCGTATACGAGTTCCGTGGGGAGAACTGCCTCTGCTCCATAGACTAGAGCGAAAGGTGTCTGGCCAGTGGCTCGATTTGGCGTCGTTCTGATCGACCAAAGAACCATCGGCAGCTCCTCGATCCAGTTCCTTCCGCACTTGTGCAGCCTGTCAAAAGTTCTGGTCTTGAGCCCGCGCAGCACTTCAACATTTGCCCTCTCTGCTTGACCGTTGCTTCTCGGATGAGCAACAGAAGCGAAGCAGACCTTGGCGCCAAGGTCTTGGACGTACTACATGAAGGTGTGGCTCGTGAATTGCGTGTCGTTGTCGGTGATGATCCTGTTAGGTATCCCGAAACGGCAAACAATCGACCTGAAGAACTTGACTGCTGACTGTGCTGTCACCTTCCTCACTGGCTGCACTTCCGGCCACTTTGTGAACTTGTCGATTGCGACGTACAAGTACTCAAAGCCCCCGACAGCTCGGGGGAAGGGGCCGAGGATATCGAGCCCCCGGACCGAAAATGGCCAGGATAAAGGGATCGTCTGGAGAGCTTGAGCTGGCTGGTGTATCTGTTTGGAGTGGAACTGGCACACTTCACACTTGGTTACTTGTGCAGTTGCATCCTGGAGGGCTGCCGGCCAAAAGAAACCTTGCCGGAAAGCTTTGCCGGCAAGTGCTCTTGCGCCAATGTGGTGGCCACATATGCCTCCATGTATCTCCGCCAACAGCTTTTGTCCATCTTCCCGGCGAATACACTTCAAATTCACACCGTTGAGTCTTCTTCTGTACAGTATGCTATCGACAAACTGGTACATACTTGACTGTCGGGCTACTCTTTCCGCTTCTTCTTGTTCTTCGGGAAGTTCTCCTGTCTGAAGGAAGTGGACAATCCGCTATGCCCATGCTGGAGCTTGTGGCTCGACAACAAGGACTAAAGGCGCATCTGCTGCTGCGGGAACATCCGCTTCCACGGCAAGGACTTGTGGTCCTGCCAGAGCTTGATGTTCCCCGGCAAGCTTGCCGGAGCAAAACTTGTCGGGAGCGTCTGCTTCAAAGGAACAAACCATAAGGCTTGCCGGAGCAGACTGCCCCTCAGCATCCTTGGTGTTGATCTTGGGGACTTTCTTGGTGGCGGCTTCAGGGAGCTCTGCTGGAAAGTAGTCGCCGGAAACCAACTTCCTCTTCTTGCTTTGTCCAGTTGAGGGCGTTACGGACGGTTGAGTCAACTTAAGCACAAAGATCCCTGGTTCCACAGGTAACTTTAGTGCGGCGCACTTTGACAGGCCATCAGCAATATCATTTCGAGCTCTTGGGATATGCTCCATTTGTAGGCCGTCAAAGTGCTCTTCTAGCTTCCTCACTTCATCAACATACGCTTCCATCAACGGACTCTGGTAATTCTTGTTCACTTGTCGGACGACAAGCTGCGAGTCACCCCTTACAATGAGCTTCTTAATCCCAAGGTCTGCTGCGGTTCTGAGACCGGCAAGTAATCCTTCATACTCTGCAGTATTGTTGGTTGCTTGCTCTTTGGGAAAGTGCATCTGGCGCCTTGCAGCGAGAAGGCACCATCAAAGTACATCAGCCACTCTTTGCTTGCCTCTTTGACGGGGATGCTTGTTTCTGGAATTTCTTCATCTGGGGTTGGCGTCCACTCTGCTATGAACTCTGCCAATGCTCTGCTTTGGATAGTTGAAGTGCTCTCAAACTTGAGGCCAAAGCTTGACAGTTCCAGCGCCCACTCGACAATCCTGCCCGTTGCTTCTGGATTTTGCAGTATCCTCTTCAGCGGAAAGCGAGTGACGACTGTGATCTCATGTGCTTGGAAGTAATGGCGCATCTTTCTCGAGGCCATGAGGAGGCCGAAAAGCAACTTTTGCACACCAGAGTACCTTGATCTAGCCCCCTGCAGAAGGGAACTGACAAAGTAAACTGGGCGCTGCACCATTCTCCTTGGCATCTTATCATGCTCCTGCGCAAATCCATGTTTGTCGGGACCAGAGCTTGCCGGCGAAGCCCCCTGCTTGTCGCTGGATGGATCTGCCGTGGTTGCTGGCTCATCATCCGCCTCCCTCTCCGCCACTAACGCAGCACTAACCACTTGATTGGTTGCCGCTATATACAACAGCAACTTGTCTTGCAGCTTAGGTGCGACAAGCGTTAGAGTGGAGGACAGGTATCTCTTCAAGTCCTGCAGCGCAGCCTCCGCTTCCGGAGTCCATTTCATTGGACTTGCCTTTTTCAAAATTTTGAAAAATGGCAGGGCGCACTCAGCAGATCTAGAGATAAACCTGCTGAGAGCAGCCACGCAACCGGCAAGCCTTCGTACATCCTTGACGCGCTTTGGTGCATCGATCTGCTCAATGGCTTTGATCTTGTCGGGATTGGCTTCAATTCCCCACTGATACACGGAAAACCCGAGAAGCTTGCCGGAAGGAACTCCAAACACGCACTTCTCGGGATTAAGCTTGAGGTTGATCTTGCGCAGGTTTGCAAATGTTTCGTCTAAATCTTGAATCAAGGTCGCCTTGTTCTTGCTCTTGACCACTATGTCATCCATGCAAGCTTCCACATTTCTGTGCATTTGCGGCTCAAAAGCATGGTGGACTACCCTTGCGAATGTTGAACCAGCATTCTTCAAACCAAAAGGCATCCGTACGAAGCAGTATGTGCCACACGGGGTGATAAATGCGGTTTTCTCTTCATCTTCTTCTGCCATGAAGATCTGATGGTATCCTAAGTATGCATCAAGAAATGAAAGCAAATCACATCCGGCTGTGGAGTCAACAATCTGGTCAATACGCGGCAAGGGAAATGGGTCTTTGGGACAAGCTTTATTAACATCAGTGAAGTCAATACAAAGTCACCATTTCCCGTTAGCTTTGCGCACAACAACAGGATTGGCCAACCACGTGGGATGGAGCACTCCTCTGACAAGGCCTGCTGCTTCCAACTTCTTGATTTCTTCTGCGATGAATTCTTGGCGCTCTACTGCCTGCTTCCTGACTCTCTGCTTGACGGGCCGCGCATGAAGACAGACAGCAAGGTGGTGCTCAATTACTTCCCTGGGAACACCGGGGATATCAGACGGTTGCCACGCAAACACGTCAACATTCGCCCACAGGAAAGCAACGAGCGCGCTTTCCTATTTAGGGTCAAGAGTGGCGCTGATGGTGAAGGTACCACTAGTGCCATCCTCCTTGGCGGACACCTTCTTGGTCTCAGGTGGAGCTGCCATTGCCTTCTTACACTTGCCGGTGGAGCTCGATGGTGCGTCCTCGACGGTAGCGCAGCACTCCGAAGAAGTGCGCTTGCCGGAGTGGGCATCAGAGCTCTTGCCGGACTTGGTCTTCTTCTTCCCCTGGGGAGCTTCAGCGGCAAGTGTCCTATGTTCTGCTGCAGCTGCTGCTTTCCGGTAGATCTTGTCGGCACAGATAAGAGCATCCTTCTTGTCGCCAGGGACAGAGATGACACTTATTGGGCCTGGCATTTTCAGTACATTGTACGCATAGTGAGAGGCTGCCATGAACTTGGCGAGTGCCGGACGGCCAAGGATTCCATTGCAAGGTAATGGAAAGTCGGCAACGTCAAACATGACCCTCTCAGTCCTGAAGTTCAGCTCACTGCCAAATGTTACCGGCAACGTGATCTTTCCGTTTGGCTTGCTCCTTCCCGGGTTGATTCCTTGAAATGTGTCGGTTTCTTCGAGCTCGTTGTCAGGGATCTGGAGCTTCTGGAGCACCGCGGAGGAGATCAGGTTCAAGCCGGCCCCGCTGTCAACTAGCATCTTAGTGACCTTGAGGTTGCGGATTGTTGGTGAAACCAACATCGGCAAGCACCCGACCGCAGTTATGCGATCCGGGTGGTCCTCAATATCAAAGATGATAGGCGTGCCGGACCATTTCACAGGCTTGCGTGACTCGACGGGTGGTTCTGCTGCATTAACTTCCCGCACCCACTGCTTGAGCTGGCGGTGCGAGGCATGCACAGAAGCACCACCATCAACGCACAGGACCTCTGTGGCTTTCTGGAACTCCTGCTGATCAGTCTCCTCATCATCCATATCTTCATCGTCGCCGTTATCTTCATCCTTGTCGCGGCCACGGGGAGGTATGTCTCCTTGCCGCTGCTTGGCCTTGCCGCGGCGTCCTCCTCGGCCGGGACGTTTCTTGCCGGATCCACCAGCTCCTTCCTGGGCCTTCTCTTTGTCGCGTCGCTCGTATTCAGCTTTCTGTTGCTCAACAAGCTGTTTGACTTTCTTACAGTTCTGAAGATCATGGCCCTTAGTGCGGTGGATCTTGCAATATTGCTTGTTGGGGCCGTCCTGCTTGTCGGCAACTGCTGCCTCCGCGGCAACCTCCTTGCCGGAGTCACCAGCTTTGGCTTCCTTGGCGCCACCACCGTTGCCGGACTGCTCAACAACTAGCACTTCTTTGCCTTTTCTCCTTCTGTTGTTCCGCCGCCGGTTTTTCCTTGTCGGGGCAGCATCTTCACTGTCAGATCCTCCCGCTCCTATATTTTCTCCGGGGAGTCTCCTCCCTTCCTCAGCACGCGCACACTTGTCGGCCAGTGCATATAACTCACTGACGTCCCTAATCTTGCACATCGCCATTTCCTCCCGCATCCTGCGGTTCCACACATTCTGATGGAATGCGCTGATCACCGCGGCAGGGTGGACGTCTGGGATGTTGTGCTGCACACTACTGAATCTCTGAATGTACTTGCGCAGGGGCTCTCCTTCATTCTGGGCGAGCATATGAAGATCACTCTCCTGGCCATGAGGCTTGTGTCCGCCGGTAAAGGCGCCGACAAACTAATGGCACAGATCAGCCCAAGAGGATATGGAGTTGTCCGGCAAGTGCATGAGCCAGGATCTGACATTGGGCTTGAGCACCAGCGGGAAGTAGTTGGCAAGGATCTTGTCATCTCGTCCCCCGGCAGCTTGTACCGCAATGGTGTAGATGCTGAGGAACTCCGACGGATGCATCTTGTTGTCGTACTTCTCCGGTACGTCTGGCTTGAAGTTCTTTGTACTGGGCCACTGGACTTGCCGCAGCTCACGAGTGAACGCAGGACAACCTACCGCGTACGGCAGATCGCCTGGTTCCCCTGGCGCATGCATGTCAATAGAGGGCCCAACGCGCTTGTCGGATTGACGTCGCGCTTCTCTTCGGCGCTCGATGCGTGTTCGAGCGTCTTCTTGTTGTCGATCATGAAGAATTTGGCGCTGATCGCGACGAGCTCGTGGATCCGACGATGCAGTGGAGTCGCTGTCCAGGTGGATCCGGCGAGTCGGCGATCTTGGCCTTCGGGGCGGTGATTGCATGGTAGTTGCACCTCCACCCATTTCGTCGCCACCGGCTCGCGTCCGGCGGTCCTGCCGTGGCGGCGACGCGCTCGGCCGCCGTGGAGTGTCGCCGTTGGCGTAGCCGATGAGACTCTGAATGGTGGCCCTCCATTCGTCGATCTTGTCCGACGTTGGAGGGTAATCCAGGAGAAGTTGAGCTCGCGCCAAAGCTTCTGCTGGAGTGGTGGGTGGCAGTGGCGGACGGCGCGAGGAGTGGGACGTGCTCGAACTTCTAACTATGTTAGAAGGAGCAGTATCCCGTCCAGGCGACCGTGCCCCGCTCGTGCCAGCACGCTGGCGTGCATGCTGGTCTTGAGCGCTCTGAGATCCACCAGCTTGGTCTTGGGCTATCATGCGTATGGCACTGCTAGTGCCATGACGCTGTTGATCTTGTGCCTCCTGAGAGTGGCGTGGAACATGTACAGTCGTCGAGGTTTGCGCAGCCTTGTTCTTGGACCTGGCGGCATCATGAGCTTCCTCGTCGACGTCCTTTCTTCCGCCGGCGTCCATCCCACCACTCGTTTGCTCAAACGGTGGCGGAAGTGACGCGGATGGAGCGGCTGCCACCGAAGTCTTCTTCTTCGGTGGCATGTTGATGAAGGGAATAAAGATCTAGCTCATGTGAACGCCGGATCTGGTTCACACAATCTCAACACCCCCTACCTGGCGCGCCAAAGATGTCGGGGAAACTGATCCACGAACACCTATGGGGCCGGCGGACCGGGCCCCTTTCGGTTCGGCGAGGGGCGGAGGTCGCACGAAGAGCAGATCGAGGCGAGGCACACGAGCAGTTTACCCAGCTTTGGAGCTCTGGAGAGATAACACTCCTACTGCTGCTTGTCTGGTTGTATTATCTGGTGTTCTTGCTCTCGAGCCTGAGAGTGTGATGTTTTCTGGGCTACCTATGAATCGAAGCAAACTGTCCGAACCTTCGAACCTCCGAACCCCCTCTACGTTGCGCATGGGCCTCCTTTTATACGCTAAAGGGGTCACCGACAGGTGGCAACGCAGAGGAGGGTAAAAACGTAAAAAGCAAGGTAGTTGATACAGTTGCTTGTACAGTGCACCCTACCTAACCCTGACGGCAGGGGACAAGGGCATTAAATGCCCGTCTGAGTCGCCCGAACAGTGCAGAAAAGGACCGTTAGGGGCGCCACCGTTCGCCACGATGGCGATCTTGTTAGCTTCGCATGCCACCGCGCACCGCTGGCTGCACAGCCTCCCGCCACGCGCGCCCGGAGAGGCCCCCAGAGCGACACGTTGGTGGATGCGCTGGAGCGTGGGCGCAGAGTGGCCGCCTGCCGCGGCAAGCGCCTTGCCGCTGTTGTTATCTTGCCGGGTCCAGAAGCTCGTCGCTCACCGGGCCTCGGTGTACCTTGTTTAGTCTTCCCGGCAAGCTCCTCTTGCCGGGGCCTTGTTGCCTTGCTGGAGCGCGTGGCGCGTCGCGGCAAGTTCCTTGGAGCGCCTTGGTTGGCCTTCCCAGCAAGCTCCTCTTGCCGGGGTCTTGTCTCCTTAGCTTAAATACTTTGTTCTTGGATGGCCCCAAGTGAACCTTGGGGGATCTTGGCGTTCGCCCGGCAAGCCTTTGCCGCGGGGTGCTGCAACTGCCCGTGCACAAGTTCGGGGTACTAGGGTACCCCTATTCTAGTACACCGACAATTTTCAAACATATTGGTGTCAAGACATGGGCACATGCATGAAGTGCATGCCATGGCATTTTAATTCCAAAAAATTCAAAATGATCAGAAAAACATGAAACCTTGCTTGATTTAATGTCATCCACCAAGAAGATGTGGTAAAGAAATTGACATGTTTGACGAAAGTTTGGACAAACACCCCTCACAAACCGGAGCAACTCGCTAGAAGGTTCATGGTTCCGAGAGGGAACAATGCATGTTTGATGACAAACGGGGGATAACTTCCTCTTACGGCCTTCAAATTTTTTCTATGTCTAACATGCACTACTAATTTAATGACCGTAATTCAAATTTGAACTACAAGTACATGCAACACCTAACCAAAAAGGTTTCAAAAATCATATTTGTGTAGTGCGAGTAAATTCCATGTGCAGTAAATTAGAAGGAATTTTAAAACATATTGGTCTCACGACATGGAGACATGCATACGTATGCATGGAGTGACATGGCATCTTAATTCAAAAAAAATATAAAAATGATCAAAAACTCATGAAACCTTGGTTGATATATATAATGTGATTCCACCAAGATGATGGGGTAAAGAAATTGGCATGTTTGACGAATGTTTGGACACACGCCCCTCACGAACCGGAGCAACTCGCTAGAAGGTTCGTGGTTCCGAGAGGGAACAATGCATGTTTGATGACGAATGGGAGATAGCTTCCTCTTACGACCTTCGAAAAATTTCCTACGTTTAACGCGCAACTGTCATGTGAAAATTTGGTAAATTTCAGGGGTTGATACGTCTCCAACGTATCTATAATTTTGATTGCTCCATGCTATATTATCTACTGTTTTGGACATTATTGGGCTTTATTATCCACTTTAAAATTATTTTTGGGACTAACCTATTAACCGGAGGCCCAGCCCAGAATTGCCGGGTTTTTTTGCCTGTTTTAGGGTTTTGAAGAAAAGGAATATCAAACGGAGTCCAAACGGAATGAAACCTTCGGGAATGTGATTTTCTCAACGAACAAGACCCGTGAGACTTGGACCCTACGTCAAGAAAGAAAAGAGGAGGCCACGAGGTAGGGGCGCGCCTGCCTACCCTAGGCGTGCCCTCCACCCTCATGGGCCCCCTGTGCTCCGCCGACGTATTCCTTCCTCCTATATATATCCACATACCCCCAAACGATCAGATACGGAGCCAAAACCCTAATTCCACCACCGTAACTTTCTGTATCCATGAGATCCCATCTTGGGGCCTATTCCGGAGCTACGCCGGAGGGGGCATCGATCACGGAGGGCTTCTACATCAACACCATAGCCCCTCCGATGAAGTGTGAGTAGTTCACCTTAGACCTACGGGTCCATAGTTAGTAGCTAGATGGCTTCTTCTCTCTTTTTGGATCTCAATACAATGTTCTCCCCCTCTCTTGTGGAGATCTATTCGATGTAATCTTCTTTTTGCGGTGTGTTTGTTGAGGCCGATGAATTGTGGGTTTATGATCAAGTCTATCTATGAACAATATTTGAATCTTCTCTGAATTGTTTTATGTATGATTGGTTATCTTTGCAAGTCTCTTCGAATTATCAGTTTGGTTTGGCCTACTTGATTGATCTTTCTTGCAATGGGAGAAGTGCTTAGCTTTGGGTTCAATCTTGCGGTGTCCTAACGGAGATATCACTGAATAACAAACAGTTATGGACTGCACTTTGGAAGCTCAATGTGCTACCAAAGATTAGAGTATTTTGGTGGCGAGTTCTGCGGGGGATTCTTCTGGACTCTGTGACTCTACACTACAGGCACATCAAAATGATGGGCCGGTGTGATCTTTGTCAGGCTGCAGACGAAGACCTGATGCATGCACTGATGACTTGCACGCATGCAAGCTTGTTTTGGGCGGCGGCTAGTGATCGCTTTGATATACATCTACCAGCGCTGCACCAAGATTCCTGGGCTCGTGACATCACTCTAGACCAACAGCTCTCTGATGATGCACGATGCAAAATCATTACTATCATGCATTCCATTTGGACCTCGAGGAACAAGTGGACACATGATCAGGAGGGGTTCGATCCTGCGATGGCCATGAAGTGGGTGCAGGAGACACTATCCATTCTCGATATGCCAAACCGACACACTCGGATATTGGGGCAGTGTTGGCGCCCCCTGGACGTGGGATGGATCATCATTAACACTGACGGATCAGTGTTCGATGGCCAGCCAAATGGGGGGGGCGGGGGGAGTGGCACGCTCCCATCTTGCTTTCATAGGAGATTGGTGCAAACCTTTCCGCGAGTCTCCGACCACTTCATCGCCGAGCTGCTGGCTTTTCGGGAGGGTGTAATTTTTGCTCAGCTCCGAGGCTACTCACATGTGATAATGGAGGTCGATTGTCTTCATTTGGTCGACCTCTGGAACTCGCGAGGCAATTCCAGATTGATTGCATCACCTATCTTTCAAGAATTATTGGACATAGTGCCGCATTTTATCTCTTTTTCGGTTCGACATGTCGGTAGGTACTTGAATGTGCCGGCCCATCTTTGTGCTCAGCGTGCTTGTACGCTTGATGGGACGGACAGTTGGCTAGCTGTTAGTCCAGATTTCCTCCGCACTAGCCTACGGGCAGATTGTAACCGACTCCTTTTATACTGAATAAAGTCCTAGATTCGATGCAAAAAAATTCTTGCGGTGTCCTTTCCCGGTGACAGTAGGGGCAGCAAGGCATGTATTGTATTGTTGCCATCGAGGATAACAAGATGGGGTTTTCTTCATATTGCATGAGTCTATCCCTCTACATCATGTCATCTTGCTTAAGGCGTTACTTTGTTTTTAACTTAATACTCTAGATGCATGCTGGATAGCGGTCGATGAGTGGAGTAATAGTTGTAGATGCAGGCAGGAGTCGGACTACTTGTCTCAAATGTGATGCCTATATACATGATCATACCTAGATATTCTCATAACTATGCTTAATTCTGTCCATTGCTCAACAGTAATTTGTTCACCCACCGTAGAATACTTATGCTCTCGAGAGAAGCCAGTAGTGAAACCTATGGCCCCCGGGTCTATCTTTATCATATTGATGTCCTACTACTTAGTTATTTCATTTGCTATTTACTTTGCCTTTATTTTACTTTGCATCTTTATCATAAAAATACCAAAAATATTATCTTATCATATCTATCAGATCTCACTCTCGTATGTGGCCTTATAGGGATTGACAACCCCTATTTGCGTTGGTTGCGAGGATTTATTTGTTTTGTGCAGGTACGAGGGACTTGCACGTAGCCTCCTACTGGATTGATACCTTGGTTCTCAAAAACTGAGGGAAATACTTATGCTACTTTGTTGCAACATCCCTTCCTCTTCGGGGAAAACCAACGCAGTGCTCAACAGGTACCAAGAAGGATTTCTGGCGCCGTTGTTGGGGAGGTCTATGCAAAAGTCAACATACCAAGTACCCATCACATACCCTTATCTCCTGCATTACATTATTTGGCATTTGCCTCTCGTTTTCCTCTCCCCCACTTCACCCTTGCCGTTTTATTCGCCCTCTGTCTCTTTGTCCTCCCTCTCTTTCTCTATTTGCCTCTTTTTGCCCGCTTGCATTTTGTTTGCTTGTGTGTTAGTTTGCTTGCTCGTCACATGGCTCAAGATAATACTAAATTGTGTGACTTCACCAATACCAACAACAATGATTTTATTAGCACTCCAATTGCTCCTCTTACCGATGTTGAATGTTGTGAAATTAATACTGCTTTGCTGAATCTTGTCATGAAAGATCCGTTTTCCGGCCTTCCTAGTGAAGATGCCTCTACCCATCTAAATAGCTTCGTTGATTTGTGTGATATGCAAAATAAGAAAGATGTGGATAATGATATTGTTAAATTGAAGCTATTTCCTTTTTCACTTAGAGATCATGCTAACGCTTGGTTTTCGCCTTTTTCCTAAAAATAGTATTGATTCATGGAACATGTGCAAAGATGCTTTTATCTCTAAGTATTTTGCTCCTGCTAAGATCATCTCTCTTAGAAACGATATTATGAATTTTAAACAACTTGATCATGAACATGTTGCACAAGCTTGGGAGAGAATGAAATTAATGATACGTAATTGCCCTACTCATGGTTTAAATTTGTGGATGATAATACAAAAAAATTATGCCGGATTAAATTTTGCTTCTAGAAATCTTTTAGATTCGGCCGGGGGAGGCACTTTTATGGAAATCACTTTAGGAGAAGCTACTAAACTCCTAGATAATATTATGGTTAATTATTCTCAATGGCACACTGAAAGATCTACTAGTAAAAAGTTGCACACGATAGAAGAAATTAATGTTTTGAGTGGAAAGATGAATGAACTTATGAAATTATTTGCTAATAAGAGTGTTTCTTCTGATCCTAATGATATGCCCTTGTCTACTTTGATTGAGAATAATAATGAATCTATGGATGTGAATTTTGTTGGTAGGAACAATTTTGGTAACAACGCGTATAGAAGAAATTTTAATCCTAGGCCTTATCCTAGTAATTCCTCTAATAATTATGGTAATTCCTACAACAATTCTTATGGAAATTATAATAAGATGCCCTCTGATTTTGACTCTAATATGAAAGAATTTATTACTTCGCAAAAGAATTTTAATGCTATGATTGAAGAAAAATTGCTTAAGATTGATGATTTGGCTAGGAACATTGATAGAATTGCTCTTGATGTTGATTCTTTGAAACTTAGATCTATTCCACCTAAGCATGATATCGATGAGTCTCTCAAAGCCATGAGAATTTCCATTGATGAGTGCAAAGAAAGAACCGCTAGGATGCGTGCTAAGAAAGATGCCTTTATAAGAGCGTGTTCTTCTAGTTCCTATGAAAATAAAGATGAAGATCTAAAAGTTATTGATGTGTCCCCTATTAAATCTTTGTTTTTCAATATGAATCTTGAAAATGATGGGACTGAATATGATCCACCTTTACCTAGAAGGCGTTCCAAGAATTCGGAATTTGTTGATCTTGATGCTAAATTTGATAAAAGTGGGATTGAAGAAATTAAAACCCTAGATGTGGCTAAACCCACTATTATGGATTTCAAGGAATTTAACTATGAAAATTGCTCTTTGATTGATTGTATTTCCTTGTTGCAATCTGTGTTAAATTCTCCTCATGCTTATAGTGAAAATAAAGCGTTTACTAAACATATCGTTGATGCCTTGATGCAATCTTATGAAGAAAAACTTGAATTGGAAGTTTCTATCCCTAGAAAACTTTATGATGAGAGGGAACCAACTATTAAAATTAAAATTAAAGATCATGAATGCTATGCTTTATGTGATTTGGGTGCTAGTGTTTCCACGATTCCAAAGACTTTGTGTGATTTGTTAGGTTTCCGTGATTTTGATGATTGCTCTCTAAACTTGCACCTTACGGATTCCACTATTAAGAAACCTATGGGAAGAATTAATGATGTTCTTATTGTTGCAAATAGGAATTATGTGCCCATAGATTTTATTGTTCTTGACATAGATTGCAATCCTTCATGTCCTATTATTCTTGGTAGACCTTTCCTTAGAACGATTGGTGCAATTATTGATATGAAGGAAGGAAATATTAGATTCCAATTTCCATTAAGGAAAGGCATGGAACACTTTCCTAGAAAGAAAATTAAATTACCTTATGAATCTATTATGAGAGCCACTTATGTATTGCCTACCAAAGATGGCAATGCCTAGATCTATTCTTGATTGTTATGCCTAGCTAGGGGCGTTAAACGATAGCGCTTGTTGGGAGGCAACCCAATTTTATTTTTATTCCTTGCTTTTTGTTACTGTTTAGTAATAAATAATTTATCTAGCCTCTGTTTTGGTTGTGTTTTTTGTGTTTAATTAGTGTTTGTGCCAAGTAGAACCGTTGGGAAGACTTGGGGAAAGTCTTGTTACACTTGCTGTAAAAAACAGAAACTTTAGTGCTCACGAGAACTGCTGTAATTTTTATTTGTAAAGTGATATTTAGTTAATTATTTTTGCAGATGATTAATAGATAAATTCCTCACGTCCAGCGATTTATTTTAGAATTTTTGGGGTTCCAGATCTTGCGCTAGCTACAGATTACTACAGACTGTTCTGTTTTTGACAGATTCTGTTTTTCGTGTGTTGTTTGCTTATTTTGATGAATCTATGGCTAGTAAAATAGTTTATAAACCATATAGAAGTTGGAATACAGTAGGTATAACACCAATATAAATAAATAATGAGTTCATTATAGTACCTTGAAGTGGTCTTTTACTTTCTTTTGCTAACGGAGCTCACGAGATTTTCTACTTTAAGTTTTGTGTTGTGAAGTCTTCAAGATTTGGGTAAAGATTTGATGGATTATGGAACAAGGAGTGGCAAGAGCCTAAGCTTTGGGATGCCTATGGCACCCCCAAGACAATCTAAGGACACCTAAAAGCCAAAGCTTGGGGATGCCCCGGAAGGCATCCCCTCTTTCGTCTACTTCTATCGGTAACTTTACTTGGAGCTATATTTTTATTCGCCACATGATATGTGTTTTTCTTGGAGCGTCTTGTATTATTTGAGTCTTTGATTTTTAGTTTACCCCAATCATCCTTGCTGTATACACCTTTTGAGAGAGCCATACATGATTTGGAATTTGTTAGAATACTCTATGTGCTTCGCTTATATCTTTTGAGTTATATAGTTTTGCTCTAGTACTTCACTTATATCTTTTAGACCGCGGTGGTGGATTTGTTTTATAGAAACTATTGATCTCTCATGCTTCACTTAGATTATTTCGAGAGTCTTAATAGCATGGTAATTTTCTTAAAATCCTAATATGCTAGGTGTTCAAGATTAGTAAAATTTTCTTAAGAGTGTTATGAATACTAAGAGAAGTTTGATGCTTGATGATTGTTTTGAGATATGGAGGTAATAATATCAAAGTCATGCTAGTTGAGTAGTTGTGAAATTGAGAATTACTTGTGTTGAAGTTTGCAAGTCCTGTAGCATGGACGTATGGTAAACTTTATGCAACAAATTTGAAACATGAGGTGTTATTTGATTGTCCTCCTTATGAGTGGCGGTCGGGGACGAGCGATGGTCTTTTCCTACCAATCTATCCCCCTAGGAGCATGCGCGTAGTACCGAGGTTTTTGATGATTTGTAGATTTTTGCAATAATTATGTGAGTTCTTTATGACTAATGTTGAGTCCATGGATTATACGCACTCTCACCCTTCCATCCTTGCTAGGCTCTTCGGTACCGTGCATTGCCCTTTCTCACATTGAGAGTTGGTGCAAACTTCGCCGGTGCATCCAAACCCCGTGATATGATATGCTCTTTCACACATAAACCTACTTATATCCTCCTCAAAACAGCCACCACACCTACCTATTATGGCATTTCCATAGCCATTCCGAGATATATTGCCATGCAACTCTCCATCATTCCGTTCATCATGACACATTCATTATTGTCATATTGCTTAGCATGATCATGTAGTTGACATAGTATTTGTGGCAAAGCCACCATTCATAATTCTTTCATACATGTCACTCTTGGTCAGTTGCATATCCCAGTACACCGCCGGAGGCATTCATATAGAGTCATCTTTGTTCTAGTATCGAGTTGTAATCATTGAGTTGTAAATAAATAGAAGTGTGATGATCATCATTTTCTAGAGTATTGTCCCAAGTGAGGAATAAATAAATAAAAAGAAAGGCCATATAAAAAAAGAGAAGGCCCAAAAAAAGGGAAAAGAAAAAAATGAGAGAAAAAGAGAGAAGGGACAATGTTACTATCCTTTGCCACACTTGTGCTTCAAAGTAGCACCTTAATCTTGATGTTAGAGAGTCTCTTGTTTTGTCACTTTCACATACTAGTGGGAATTTTTCATTATAGAAATTGGCTTGCATATTCCAACAATGGGCCTCCTCAAGTGCCCTAGGTCTTCGTGAGCAAGCAGGTTGGATGCACACCCACTAGTTTCTTTTGTTGAGCTTTCATACATTTATAGCTCTAGTGCATCCGTTGCATGGCAATCCCTACTCCTTGCATTAACATCAATCGGTGGGCATCTCCATAGCCCATTGATTAGCCTCGTTGATGTGAGACTTTCTCCTTTTTGTCTTCTCCACATAACCCCCCTCATTATATTCTATTCCACCTATAGTGATATGTCCATGGCTCGCGCTCATATATTGCGTGAAAGTTTATAGGTTTGAGATTACTAAAGTATGAAATAATTGCTTGGCTTGTCATCAGGGTTATGCATGATGAGAGCATTCTTGTGTGACGAAAATGAAACATGACTAAACTATATGATTTTGTAGGGATGAACTTTCTTTGGCCATGTCGTTTTGAGAAAACATAATTGCTTAGTTAGTATGCTTGAAGTATTATTATTTTTATGTCAAAATGAACTTTTGTCTTGAATCTTTCGGATCTGAATATTCATACCACAATTAAGAAGAATTACATTAAAATTATGCCAAGTAGCACTCCGCATCAAAAATTCTGTTTTTATCATTTACCTACTCAAGGACGAGCAGGAATTAAGCTTGGGGATGCTTGATACGTCTCCAACGTATCTATAATTTTTGATTGCTCCATGCTATATTATCTACTGTTTTGGACATTATTGGGATTTATTATCCACTTTTATATTATTTTTGGGACTAACCTATTAACCAGAGGTCCAGCCCAGAATTATCGTTATTTGCCTGTTTTAGGGTTTCAAAGAAAAGAAATATCAAACGGAGTTCAAACAGAATGAAACCTTCGGGACCATGATTTTCTCACCGAACAAGACCCAGGAGACTTGGACCCTACGTCAAGAAAGAAAAGAGGAGGCCACGAGGTAGGGGGCGCGCATGGCTACCCTAGGCACGCCCTCCACCCTCGTGGGCCCCCTGTTGCTCCACTGACGTACTTCTTCCTCCTATATATATCCACGTACCCCCAAACGATCAGATACGGAGCCAACACCCTAATTCCACCGCCATAACTTTCTGTATCCACGAGATCCCATCTTGGGGCCTGTTCCAGAGCTCCGCCGGAGGGGGCATCGATCACGGAGGGCTTCTACATCAACACCATAGCCCCTCCAATGAAGTGTGAGTAGTTCACCTCAGACCTACGGGTCCACAGTTAGTAGCTAGATGGCTTCTTCTCTCTTTTTGGATCTCAATACAATGTTCTCCCCCTCTCTTGTGGAGATCTATTCGATGTAATCTTCTTTTTGCAGTGTGTTTGTTGAGACCGATGAATTGTGGGTTTATGATCAAGTCTATCTATGAACAATATTTGAATCTTCTCTGAATTCTTTTTTGTATGATTGGTTATCTTTGCAAGTCTCTTCGAATTATCAGTTTGGTTTGGCCTACTAGATTGATCTTTCTTGCAATGGGAGAAGTGCTTAGCTTTGGGTTCAATCTTGCGGTGTCCTTTCCCAATGACAGTAGGGCAGCAAGGCACGTATTGTGTTGTTGCCATCGAGGATAACAAGATGGGGTTTTCTTCATATTGCATGAGTCTATCCCTCTACATCATGTCATCTTGCTTAAGGCATTACTCTGTTTTTAACTTAATACTCTAGATGCATGTTGGATAGCGGTCGATGAGTGGAGTAATAGTAGTAGATGCAGGCAGGAGTCAGTCTACTTGTCTCGGACGTGATGCCTATATACATGATCATACCTAGATATTCTCATAACTATGCTCAATTCTGTCAATTGCTCAACAGTAATTTGTTCACCCACCGTAGAATACTTATGCTCTCGAGAGAAGCCACTAGTGAAACCTATGGCCCCCGGGTCTATCTTTATCATATTGATCTCCTACTACTTAGTTATTTCCTTTGCTATTTACTTTGCCTTTATTTTACTTTGCATCTTTATCATAAAATACCAAAAATATTATCTTATCATATCTATCAGATCTCACTCTCGTAAGTGGCCTTATAGGGATTGACAACCCCTATTTGCGTTGGTTGCGAGGATTTATTTGTTTTGTGCAGGTACGAGGGACTCGCGCGTAGCCTCCTACTGGATTGATACCTTGGTTCACAAAAAACTGAGGGAAATACTTACGCTACTTTGTTGCATCATCCCTTCCTCTTCGGGGAAAACCAATGTAGTGCTTAAGAGGTAGCTGGGGTCATTTGACCTTCTAAAGACATTAAGTGATTTTTTTAACCATTTAATGACCATAATTCAAATTTGAACTACATCTACATGCAACAAATAACCAAAACGGTTTGAAAAATCATATTTTTGTGTACTTGTGTGCGAATAAATTCCATGTGCAGTAAATTATAAGGAAATTTCAAGCATATTGGTGTCAAGACATGGGCACATGCATGGAGTGCATGCCATGGTATTTTAATTCCAAAAAATTAAAAAATGATCGGAAAAACATGAAACCTTGCTTGATTTAATGTCATGGCGCCAAGATGATGTGGTAAAAAAATTGTCCTGTTTAACGAAAGTTTGGACACACACCCTCACAAACCGGAGCAACTCACTAGAAGATTCGTGGTTCCGAGAGGGAACAATGCATGTTTGCTGACGGACGGAAGATAGCTTCCTCTTACGGCATTCAAATTTTTTCCTATGTTTAACATGCACTAATACAACTATCATGTGAAAAATTGGAAATTTTCAGGGGTCATTTGACCTTTTAAAGACATTTAAGTGATTTTCAAACATTTAATGACCGTAATTCAAATTTGAACTACATCTATATGCAACGCCTAACCAAAACAGTTTGAAAAATCATATTTTTCTGTACTTGTGTGCGAGTTAAAAAATCATCACACGATGTAAATATCTGGTGTTCAAAAAATAAAATGCAAAGATCTGGCAAGGCAACCGGCCCCCACACGATTGGCACTCTATCTCGTGGCTCGAGGTTTGGTAGGTGATTGGCGGGGATCATTAATTAGACACGGTTTTGTATTGGAAACCATCACCTATTATGTTCACACGCGGATTTGATGCGGGAATTGTGTGTAATTCAAACTACAGTACTCGTAAATTCCGGCGATCGACGTGTGTACTGTCCCCGTGGATCTAGATTCCTACCGCAAATAAATACTACCTTGCTCACCTCCTCCCGCCTGCATTCTCATCTACATCCTCCCCTCGCTCTCTCTCTCTCTCCCAAATCTCTGCCATGGCGCCGCCGGTCTGCACACGCGCCGACGAGGAGTCGCCGCCCCCTAAGGGCACTCACTCGATTAGCAGCGACAAGGACCCCTACACGCCGCCTGATGAGGTTGCGTCGGACCCCCCAACTTTGGATTGGTTTTGGGGCCAGTACAATGTTTGTATGTGGAAGTCGCTGCTACCAGGTGAGAAAGCCAGGCAAGTGGCGTTCAAGAAGGAGATGGCGGAGGAGGAAGCCAGGTACCAGGCGACCTATGAAGCCCGTGACGCCGCCTGGAAAAAGGAGGCGGCGGAGCTTTGGGGGCGGGCGCGTCGTCTTGCCGAGGAGGTGTACGAAGGCGGGTAGTTCGCGAGTAAAGTCATAGGCGTTGGGCGCCTCGTCGATGCATGGAGGTGGGCCGATACGCTCGAGCGTGCCACCGATGAGGAGCTCTGGTGGGCGCCAAACGAAATGGCAAGATTTGCCACGCGCGTCCGCCAGCAAGAGGCAGATCGGTATGTCAAGCGCTACGAGGCGGAGGAGTCAGAGTACTGCCTCCGCACTGGGAAGACGCCACGCACTAGGGAGCTGTTGGCGAGGGGCTGCCGGAATACTGGTCACAGGAGGGTTATTAGTTTTAGTATTGATCGTTTTTAATTTTATGCATTGTACCTTGTAGTGAAGTATCATCACATATATGTGATGATATTATATATATATATATATATATATATTATGTGATGATCTAATGAACAATTAATATATATATTATAAATTCCATTTTCTATCTGTTTTTGTATACTAATTTGAATCTAGCTGTTATCATCCACATATACAGAATGGAAAGCGTATATACACACATTGAAACAGAACATATAAGAATGGAAAACAGAGTCCACACATTGAAATGGAGCATTAAATAGAGCAATACTATGATTGCTGTGAATGCATAGCTATCCACGTCAAAACGACTTTTCAAAATAAAACGCGTCCATGAGACCATGACCAGCAGCCCTTGCCTAGGGTAGCTCTTGGCTCTGCCTGAACTCGTGCAGGCGTTCGTCCAAGTGGTCTACACGCTCGCGGTACATCTGGAGCGCGATCTCGAGCTCTAAGTTGGCTATTTCATCGGAGATCACCAGCTCGAGGATGCGACGGCCATGTTCCTCTACTGCGCCCAGGTGGACACCTAGGCCAATGAGGCGGTCGAGCCTACGGACCAGCACGTTGACATCCGGTGGGCTGTGGACAAGGCGAACGGCAACACCCATGCGAATGGCACGGCAGGCGTCCGATGCAAGTACGATGCGATCGGCCTCTGGTGCAAGTACGGCACCGAGGGCCTCTGCCCACTCCTGGCAAGGAATGGTGGTACTGACGGGACATGTACCCACCTGCGACGCCATGTCGACAGCAGGCAAGCGCCGCTTGATCCGCTCTTGCTGCGCGGTGCGTCGCGCCTCTCGCTCTGCAGCGCTCCAACGGTCTCGCCGTGCGGCGAGCCGCATCCTATCGGCATGGACGCGCCTAGCTTGCTCTGCGGCAAGCCATCGATCATGTTGTGCCTCAAGCTGTAGCCTGTTGACACTAACATGCTCATCTTGATCCGCGGCGCTCAAGCGCCATTCGCCAAAGGTCTGCTCAACCCTGGCGATGACACGCATCACGACGTCATCCATCATGTTGCCGGGGAGTGCCTCGGCCTTTAGGGGTCGTGGCGCCTGTTCGTTTTCCTCGTCGACGAGGTTGATGGCAGAGGCGGCGCTTTGCTGGGTTTGCATGCTTGGAAAGGTGGATGTGCTACAACCTGCGCTTGTCGCCTCCATGCGTCGCGCCCCCCATATGCACAATATAGCAGGGTGGCGGGAAACAAGTGAGGAAATGGCGGGAAACTGTGGCGTGTTCATAAAACGCCATCAATTAATGGAAACTTAGCATTGAGCTAGCGTAAGAAGTAGATGATGATCAGATGAACACGAACCACACTAGGGAACCTGTCGGTGATGAATTCATCAATCCCAAATGGTTGAATACTAGCAAGCATTTGCCCACAACTCACACGGCCGATTCCATCACAAATAGGTCGGATGGATCAACTGTATGCCACGTATCGCACATTGTCAAAAAGTAATGCAGTCGACCTTCTTTAACAAGTGTTAAAAATAAATAAATAAATAAAAACTAGGACCTCGAGGTTAAATTAGCTGAGTGAATGGGGCATTTCGATCATTTGACTGAAATGACCCACCCCATCACCTAATTTAACATCGACACAACTTCCCATCCAGTCACCCATCTGATGGCTGCTGCAGCCTGAGCACACTTAACTTGATAGTTTTCTTACATGAGCTACTTGGGGAACAACTAGTCCTTGCTGATAGGAATGCCTCTTCACATCCTTATGGCGTATCCGGATGACCGCTCGTCCCACAATGGCCAATATATGTTGCGTAGACAGAGCATATCACATACATCTTATTAGAAGCATCGTCTTCGTTATTATCGGTCTTTGCACACATTTCTAATTACAGACCTGTTTGCCACGTATCACACACATCTTGTTATATTGAACCATTTCTGTTCTCTTGCCTAATAAAAAACAGTTCATCTGAGTGAACCGTATGCTGTACATCGCACACACACCTAGATCGGGCTGACCGTTTCTTTTGTGTTGCCTAATCACACATAGTTCATCCCAGTGAACTATATGATGTATATCGCACACGCCTTCATCTGGTTGCCCGTTTCTTTTGTTCATCCTCATCGGAAACAGTTAATTGAACTGAACCGTATGCCCTTCATCGCACTTGCAACTAAAACCTGAACCGTGTTTGACGCATCCATCATCACAAACGTCTTATACATTTCTGACGGTTTTCATACAGCACCGTTTACGATTATTGCATCGCACACAGTTTCTTGAAGGGTCTCTGATCATAGTGTCACGTTAGCAGCAACCTGGTTTTTGCCCTTTTCTCTTTGCCCGATTTTCAATTGGTCTGGTTTTGAAATTTGAAGTTTTGAATCATTTCAGATGGACTTAAACACTTGGGTACCCCTTGACTTTCATCCAAGTGTCTCATTTCCCTCCCTAACTATCATTTCTTCTCTGGTTCACCTCAAAATAATATCTTGAATATTTTTCTTAAAGGAAAATATTCATTCCCCTCTGTAAAACCCTAGCTAGCTCAATGTGCTCCAAAGCAATCCCATTTTTTCTTGCCCACAAAAATCTGAGAAAATTCCCAAATATTCTTTGAACCCTAGGGCACCTTCCTGAGAAAAAATATCTCATCACTTTTTGGAATATTTTTGCTACATAAAATCTTTTCTGTTCTGGACAGAAATGGGGGTTTCTATAGCAACTACCATTTTACTTGCTCTATTGTGGCTGATTTTTCTTATGCATCATCACCTTAGTAGATGATTGCTAACCTCCAAAGCCTAGCTCCCAACTCTCAGTAGCTTGACCACAGTAAGTTCTCAAAGTTACTGACCAGGAACTTACCAGTGAGTTGAAATCCATTCTGCTGCATCTGAGCTCAAACCAAAGCATGGTAACATCTTAATCTACCACGAACTACACGCCAGACATGAAGTTTGGGCTAGAGTTCACGCGATGACCGTGTGTGATAGCCTGGCTTATTAGGGATGATAGACTACACATATCAATAAGGAATTCCTTCTTTTCCGGAAGCCCATTCGGACAGAACTCCAAAGTTAAGCGTGCTTAGCTTAGAGTAGTTTCAGGATGGGTGACCGACCAGGAAGTCGCTCCCGGGTGCGCACGAGTGAGGACAAAGTGCACAGAAAAGACTAGTATTGATCTGTGGGGCCAGTCTAGATCCCGCCAAGAGTAACGACCACCAGCGGGTGTGTCCGGGGCGTTACAAGTTGGTATCAGAGCCGACCCTCGCGGATAAATGGATGTTTGCAGACATGTGCGCGGTCATGTTGTTCATGACGTTTGTGACCCGTCGTGGCACACGGCATGGCACATGTATCGGACTAGATGCACAGACGTATGTGCCAAGAGGGAACGTTCCTGTGGCCCGACGAGGACGTCGGTTCCTTTGAGTGGGGGTGCATGTGATAGCCTGGCTTATTAGGGATGATAGACTACTCATATCAATAAGGAATCTCTTCTTTTCTGGAAGCCCATTCGGACAGAACTCCAAAGTTAAACGTGCTCAGCTTGGAGTAGTTTCAAGATGGGTGATCGACCGGGAAGTCGCTCTCGGGTGCGCACGAGTGAGGACAAAGTGTGCAGAAAAGACTAGTATTGATCTGTGGGGCCAGTCTAGATCCTGCCAGGAGTAACGACTACTAGTGGATGTGTCCGGGGTGTTACACCGCATTCGTTCAGGCGTGCTGACATACGGCCGACGCGCTCTGCGTCGCGCTTGAGCCTCTGTTGCGCGCGTGCTTGCTTCCCCGACTGCCAAACCGTACCAAACTTAGCCACGATCACCGTCCCGACCCTCTTAACTCCCCCTGCTGCTCGCCGACGCCGGAGCTCACTGCAGCGAGCACGGGCGTGGTCCGGCCAATGCAACAGTTCCCGCGTAAGCTGCGTCGCCTTCCCCCTCGCTCACTGATGCCGTTCGTTGCAGGGCGCCGTGTCGAGGTATCCTTTGGTGGAGCCCGAACCCTCCTCGTCGCTTGGCTATAAATAGAGCCCTCCCTAGCCTCCTCGAGCCTTATCCACTCCACACACACACTCCACAGCTCTAGCCCCTCCCGGGATCGGGCCACCCTTCAAGGGCCTCCGCCGTGCCTCGATGGTGCCGTTCCGCCTAGTTGGAGCCCCTGGTGTCGCCTCTAGTCGCCGTCGTCCTCATCTCTGACGACCTCTGCTTCCTGTCGCCGCTGGAGAGGTCGTTTCCGACGCCGTCCGACCACCCCTAGCTGACCTACGGGTACGGGCAGGTGCGCCGCCGTCTCCTCTTTCGATCCCACCCTCTAGTTAGGGCCAAGGAGCCCTCCTCGCTGGTGTGTGCTCTGGCGAAGCTGCGCCGTCCTCTATTTCCCTCTCTGAAAGGATCGGCAGGGTTGACTAGAGGGTGGGTGAATAGGCAACTAACAATTTTTAGCTTTTCTTTACCAAATTAAACTTTGCATCAAAGTAGGTTGTCTAGATGTGCAACTAGGTGAGCAACCTATATGATGCACCAACAACGAACATACAAGCAAGAAGAGAAGTAACACCAATAAGCTTGCACAAGTAAAGGTAAGAGATAACAAAGAGTGGACCCGGTGAAGAGGATGATGTGTTACCGAAGTTCCTTCCTTTTGAGGGGAAGTATGTCTCTGTTAGAGCGGTGTGGAGGCACAATGCTCCCCAAGAAGCCACTAGGGCCACCGTATTCTCCTCATGCCCTCACACAATGCGAGATGTCGTGATTCCACTATTGGTGCCCTTGGAGGCGGCGACCGGACCTTTACAAACAAGGTTGGGGCAATCTCCACAACTTAATCGGAGGTTCCCAACAACACCATGAAGCTTCACCACAATGGACTATGGCTCCGTGGTGACCTCAACCGTATAGGGTGCTCAAACACCCAAGAGTAACAAGATCCGCTAGGGATTGGTAGTGGAATCAAATTTCTCTGGGTGGAAGTGTAGATCGGGGCCTTCTCAACCACTCTCGAGCAAATCAACAAGTATGATTGGCTAGGGAGAGAGATCGGGCGAAAATGGAGCTTGGAGCATTAATGGAGCTTATAGGGGAAGAGGTAAGTCAACGAGGACGAAGGAGACCCCCTTTTATACTAAAGGGCCCCATCCAACCGTTACCCCCAAGACAACCCCGTAGAGGGCGGTACTACCACAGGGGGCAGCGGTACTACCGCCCAGCCAGGGAGGGCTTGAAGATAGAGGAGGGACCGTGCCCAGCGTGGTACTGTCGCGGTGGTAGGGCGGCACTACAGCTCCCGAGCGGTACTACAGCACCTACTACCACTGCAGGTGCCGCTCAACCCGACATGAGATCCCCCCCCCCCTCGAGTCGAGGCGGTAGTGGTCCGGTACCATAGTGGTACTGCCGTTGAGGACCCTGAAGCGGTACTACCGCTGGGGCCAAAGACTGCCCAAACAACAGGGAATCAAACCTCCAACGACGCGGGAAGGCCCAAAGGGTGTGAAACGGAAGTGTACGTGATGATTCCACCCTAGCCTTACCAAAGTGGACCCCCTCTTGATAGTACGGTGACTCCTACGAAACTAGTCCAACAAACAAGAGATGAAAGAGCTACACCGTCTTGAAAAACACCCCGAGGGGAAAGAAATCGTCTCGAGCCAAAGGATGAATCTCTGAAATGCCCAAAGCACACTGTTAGTTTGCAAACATGTTGTCATCGATCACCAAAACTACATCAAGAGAGATATGCCTTAACAATCTCCCCCTTTTTGGTGGATTGATGACAACCAGGGATTTGCACAGGGATAAGACATGAAAGTAAAGATACTGAGAACTACAAAATATAGACGGGCTCCCCCTGAATGTGTGCACCTAGTTAGTAGTGCCTTTGGAATGCGAGACACACACATTAGGATCAACACTCCCCCTATATTTTATAGTCCAACAATTCTAAGCATAGGATACATGAGAGCAGGATATAAAACAGGATAAGCATGCAACTCATAAGATACCACAGTACTAGATAGACATAGATAATAAAGGTAAAGAGAAGGTAGCATATGTCTCATACCATATGTCTAGAACTTAGGTCTCACTGGCACCAAACCAAACCAAGCAAAACGATAAGAAAACAGAAGACACCACAAACCACAAAGACACACTCGCAACACGGCAACAACACAAATCCCTAAACTCTCTCCCCCATTGGCAGTGAGACACTAAAAGGGAAAAGAGCATTGCTACGGCTCCAGGTGATAGCAAGCTGAGGATCTCGAACATCACATCTCAGCGGGATCGTCTGCACCGCCGTCGTCGGTCAGAAACTGCTCGCCGTCTGAATCGGTCCATGGGCAATGCTGCTGAACCCACTCCTCCTCGTCAGTGATCCTCTCCTCAGATCTGCTGTTAATAGTGGCACCCGACTGGTGCATGAGCTCCTTGTGACGTCTGCGGGCCTTCTTCTCAGAGACGTGAGACATGTACTGGCCATGAAACTCCATGCAGAAAAGTTTCTTCATCTTGCGCTTAATCCTCTTAGCCCACGAGGGATCCACACCAGAGGGCTCATAGTCCTCATCATTGTCGGCCTCAGCCTCGTCCTCGGACTCCATGTCAGCCTCAGAAGGTGGAGCATCAGATCGAGGGGCCTGGGTGCCCCAGTTATCCTTCTTCCTCAAACATTTGATATCATGAGAAATCAACTCTCCGGTTTCTAGTGCAGCCCTGGGATAGTGATGTGCCTAGGCCTTCTCAGTGAGCAGCATGATTAAAGGACCATAGATCGGGCACTTGCCTTCAGAAATGGCAGATAGAAGTTCAGACCACATAACATGAGAAATGTCCAGGGTCTCTCTAGTCGTTTCTTCCTTCTCATGTTGGTAGAAGAGAAGCATGTCCACAAGATAGGAGTGGACCATATCCAGATTCCCAATGCACGGGAAAAGAGTCTCGCGGAAGACACGGTGAAGGATGTCCAGATAGGTAGACAGCTCATAGGTTACCTTCTTTGTCTTGGGGTTAACCTTCCGAGAGCAGTAGGGCCAGAGTGCTTGCTTGTGAGTGGAGGTGACATTGCGGTGAGGACGGAAGCCGACTGGATGCTCAAGCCTGTGATCTTCCACCCCAAGTAACTCCCTGAAGGCCTTCCACGTGACAGAGAGCAACTTTCCATTTGTCATCCAAGTCAAAGTCCTTTCTGCATCAGTTCCAAGATGGACAGTGGCATAGAATTGGCATATGATGTCGGCATCAAAGTCCTTGTTGAACTGCATGATTCTGAGAATGTTCAACAGAGTGCACATCTGAAGGGCTTTGCCATAGTACTCAGGGTCCTTTTCCATTGGATCGGTGTCGATGGAACGGACATCAACAAAGTGATTCTTCTTAGCCTTGATCACATCAAAGAAGATGGCGAACTGAAAGCGGTTCCAGAACGGGCGGTTGACCAAAGTGGGATCTTGGTCTTCCACATAGGGGTTGCGGCGACGCTTTGCCCAAAATTCCTTGGCAGTCATCTTAGTCACAGTCTTTCCCTTTGGCTTGCTTGCAGATCTCTTCGTGTGTTGAGGTGGCGGTGGAGCACTTGAGGTTGCGCCTACTGGCGGCGGTTGAGCACTAGATGAACCACCGGCTGACTCAGAAGTGTGGTAGCGCTTTGACGTGGCACGACCAGGGTTGACATGGCGGGCCTGCTGCTCAGGATGATCACCACCTCGAACCAAACACACGAGCAGAACAAACAACACGAAAGAAAAGAGCATAAGCCACCAAACAAAACAAGGATCAAAACTTGGTAAGAAAAGATGGAACTGGGCATCCAGCGATAGTACCGCGACCCAACAGCGGTAGTACCGCTTGCACGGTAGTACCACTCGAGAAGGGCGGTAGTACCATGCCAGGTGGGGAACGGCGGTTCCCTACTGCCGTGGACAGATCCGGCACTACCGGAGATGCCAAATTCAAAAACAAGCATACCAAACTTCAATCCCCAGGGCCTAGAGGCCATCTCCATCCTACTCAAGCCTCGCCCTAGCCAAAAGACGAGAAGAACAATGCCTATTGCCCCTAAAAACTAGATGCAAGATCCAGACAAAAAAGAGAACGGGAACGGGGGCAATACCGGCATCCATGGCTAGAGGACGTGGTGGGGATCGACTCCACCAGAGGAAACGGGAGGGACGGCACGGAAATGGCAGTCGGCCGGGCCCCTCCTGCGGCTAGAGGTCGCTGGAGCAACGAAGAAGATGAGCGAGTGGGGGCGAACGGGTATGGGGGAGAAACAACTCCCCCTGACCTGACATAACCCCCCATCGCCCGCCCCGCAGCGGTAGTGCCGCTGGGGTGGGCGGTAGTACCGCTTGGTGCTTGTCAGCAGTAGTACCGCGCACGCAGCGGTAGTACCGCTCTGTCGCAAAAAGGACCAACCAAAAGGGGCTGAGCTCAAGAGAAGAAACTGAGACCAAAACAAGAACACACACACAAAAAAAACCGACAACAAGAACGAAGACACACACCTCTCCAAGAGAGGCCGGTGGCCGAGGCCACCTATGTTTGAGTTCAGAGGTATGGCGCCGCGAAGATTTTAACCTTGGGCCCATGACCAACACTCATCTTTGAAGTACAAGTACCATAAAAAATGGCTAATGTAAAAGAGTTTGGTTAGTTTATGCATTATGGTGGGAGGGAAAGTTCATTGAGAGAACAACACTCCCCCTATGTCCATGCCTACACCTAAACTAGACGACATGTTGAGTGTGGTGGAGTGTGCAAGGGTTCAAGTCACATTGCTCGAATCAATGATATTCAGCTCATTCCTTAACTTGCAAAATCTTGCTTCATCCAAAGGCTTCGTGAAAATATCTGCAAGGTTATCATGAGTGTTAACATAGTTGAGCTTGATCTCCCCTCGCCTAATGTGATCCCGGATGAAGTGATACCTAATCTCAATATGCTTTGTCTTGAAGTGTTGCACCGGGTTGAGAGAAATCTTGATGGCACTTTCATTGTCACACCAAAGAGGCACTTTGTCACAAGTGACACCATAATCCTTTAAAGTTTGCCTCATCCATAAAAGTTGTGCACAACAACTACCGGCAGCCACATACTCCGCTTCCATGGACGAGAGAGACACACAACTTTGCTTCTTGGAAGACCAACTCACCAAAGAGCAACCAAGAAATTGGCACCCTCCGGAAGTGGACTTCCTATCCACTTTGTCTCCCGCCCAATCCGAGTCTGAATAACCTACAAGCTTGAAGTTTGCTCCTCTTGGGTACCATAAGCCAAAGTTTGGGGTATGAGCCAAATATCGAAAGATTCGCTTGACCGCCACAAAGTGACTTTCCTTAGGTGCGGCTTGAAACCGTGCACAAATTCCCACACTCAACATGATATCCGGTCTAGATGCACAAAGGTAAAGCAAGGAGCCAATCATGGAGCGATATACCTTTTGATCCACCGCTTTACCATTGGGATCAATGTCAAGTTGGCACTTGGTGGGCATGGGAGTGGAAGCCGGCTTGACATCACTTAGCTTGAATCTCTTTAGCATGTCTTGCATGTATTTGGCTTGGTTGATGAAGGTTCCTTCTCTCCTTTGCTTCACTTCGATCCCGAGAAAGAACTTCAACTCTCCCATGGAAGACATCTCGAACTTTGAGGTCATGAGAGCAGCAAATTCCTCATTGAAAGCTTTGTTAGGGGAACCAAAGATAATATCATCAGCATATAATTGGCACACAAACAACTCCCCTTTGACCTTCTTATTAAAAAGAGTGGGGTCGATTAGCACAACTTCAAAACCACAGTCTTCTAACAACTCGGTAAGGTGGTCATACCATGCACGTGGGGCTTGTTTAAGGCCATAGAGTGCCTTGTCGAGTTGATACACATGATCGGGAAAGTAGGGATCCTCGAACCCAGGGGGTTGCTTAACATATATCAATTCATTAATCGGACTATTAAGGAAAGCACTCTTCACATCCATTTGTTGTAACTTAAAGTTATGATGAGAAGCATATGCAATCAACATGCGAATGGATTCAAGACGAGCAACAGGGCAAAGGTTTCACCGTAGTCGATACCCGACTTGGGAGTAGCCTTGTGCTACCAAACGAGACTTGTTGAGAATGATAATCCCATGAGCATCTTGCTTGTTCTTGAATATCCACTTGGTTCCAATGACATTGTGGTTCACCGTTGGCCTTGGCACCAATCTCCACACTTTGTTGCGCTCGATGTTGTTGAGTTCTTCATGCATGGAATTGAGCCAATCTGGATCTTCGAGCGCCTCATAGACCTTTTGGGGTTCAACACAAGAGACAAACGCGTGATGTTCACAATAATTTGCTAATTTTCTATGAGTGCTTACCACCTTTCTTAAGCTTCCAAGCACATTTGTCATGAGATGATCCTTGGTGGAGAGCTTGGCGGCACGACGCTCCAATTCCTCCTCGGGGTGAGACGAGGAGTGGTCACTTGATCATCTTGAGCGTCATCTTGAGCTTGTTCTTGATCTCGTGGAAGCTCTTGATCTTGAACTTGCTCAGAGGAGGGAGCTTGACCTTGGGCATCACTTGATGTTACAACACCATCTTGATATTGATCTTGCACTTGGTCTTGTTCTTGAGGTTGAGGGCCCTCACTTTGTTCTTCGGAAGCGTGTGGGTCTTGGGTTGGTGAAGGCTCCACTTGAATAGAACATTGTCCTTCTCCTTCGGCCACAAGGGGTTCCTCAATGGGTAGGATATGACCAACACCCATTCTTCTTATGGGTTGGGGAGGAATTTCATCACCTACATCACAAGTACCACTTTGCTCCACTTGGGAGCCGTTATTCTCATCAAACTCCACGTTACACGTTTCCTCAATAAGTCCCGTGGACTTGTTGAGAACACGGTAAGCATGAGAGTTTGTAGCATAACCAACAAATATGCCCTCATAATCTCTAGCCTCAAATTTAGACAAACGGACACCTTTCTTGAGAATGAAACACTTACACCTGAACACCCGGACGTACTTGAGGTTGGGCTTGTTACCGGTGAGCATCTCATATGGAGTCTTGTTCAAGCCTTTGCGGAGGTAGAGACGATTAGATGCATGGCATGTGGTGTTGATGGCTTCGGCCCAAAAGTTGTAGGGAGACTTGAACTCCGCCTTCATGGTCCTTGCCGCATCCATCAACGTCCGGTTCTTCCTCTCCGCTACACCATTTTGTTGAGGGGTATAAGGTGCGGAATATTGATGCTTGATTCCCTCAACACTCAAAAACACATCCAAGGTGTAGTTCTTGAACTCGGAGCCGTTGTCACTTCTTATTGTCAAGATCTTTGCATTGTGTTGTCGTTGAGCTTCATTTGCAAAGTCGATGACGGTTTGTTGGGTCTCGCTCTTCCTCTTGAAGAAATATACCCAAGTGTATCTTGAATAGTTATCTACAATCACCAAGCAATACTTTCTACCCCCAAGACTATCAAAGGATGGAGGTCCAAAGAGATCCAAATGAAGGAGCTCCAAAGGCCTCTTCGAGTAGATGATAGTCGTGGGAGGGTGAGCCTTCTCATGTAGCTTTCCTTCGATGCAAGCACTGCAAGCACGATCTTTTGCAAAACTAACATTTGTTAGTCCACGGACATGGTCCACCTTGAGGAGACTTTGCAAAGATCTCATATTGACGTGGGCTAGACGGTGATGCCAAAGCCATCCCACGTCAACTTTAGCCATTAGGCATGTCGCGGTCTTAGTGGGTCGCTCCGAAAAGTTAATCACATAGAGACCATTCTCGACATGCCCAACAAAGGCTACTTTAAGAGTCTTGCTCCACAAGAGGGCCACGGTATCAATATCAAAGAAAGTGGCAAAGCCCATGAGTGCTAGTTGATGAACGGAAAGTAAATTGTATGCAAGGGACTCAACAAGCATGACCTTCTCGATCGTAAGATCATGAGAAACGACAACTTTGCCGAGTCCCAATACCTTATAGGACGAGGTGTCACCCCACTCGACATTGGTGGGCATGGATGGAATCTTTTGCACATCCACCACCAAGTCCTTGCTTCCCGTCATATGATTAGTAGCTCCACTATCGAGCAACCATGATCCCCCACCAGAAGCAAACACCTACAAGAGATCAATGCTTGGTTTTAGGTACCCATTTTGTAATGTGTCCTTTGATGTTAGTAACAAGGGTCTTAGGAACCCAAATAGACCATTCAATGTACTCATAAGGAGAACCAACAAATTAGGCATAAACATGCCCATTTCAAGCACGACACAATACATAAGAAGGGTTAAAGTCACCAGCTTTGTTGGGAATGGAAGTGTTGCCCTTCTTGGCATCACTACCCCTCACGGAGTTCTCCTCCTTCTCCTTAGTAGCACGCTCTCCCTCCTTCACACAAGTTTGCTTGAGAGGAGGAGGTCATTTGGCCTTGTCATTCTTCTTCTTGTTCTTGGAATTGGGCACGTACCCAATCCCTTCCTTGGCCACAACTCCCTTTTGGTTGGTCAAAAGGTCGCTGAGATTCTTCTCGCCTTGTATGCAAGACACAAGACCTTTCTCAAGTTGCACCTTTAGCTTAGCGTTCTCCTCAACAAGATGCACATGCTCACAACATGGGCTAGTAGCATTTGCATTATCAAATTAACATCATAAAAGGAAAAATGGCTTTATCCTTGGTTAGATTTACTTGAAGTTGATCATGAGACTCTTTGAGGCTAGCATGAGCACCCTTCAAGACCTTGTGAGCCTTGTCAAGTAGGTAAAACTCCTCTTTGAGTCTAGCAAGATCAACCCCAAGCTTGGCCTTCTCAGAGTTTAGCACACGAGAGACAACAGGAGCATGATCAAAATCTTTCTTTAACTTAGCGTGATCAACGTTGTGTGACTCCTCAAGAGCCAAACGAAGACCACACACTTCCTCAAGAGCATTGGAAAGATCTAAAATCTCATCGGCATAGTCACGACTATGCCCCTCCATATTGGAGATAGTATCTTCATGAGCCTCTATCATGTCATTGGCTTCACCAAGTTGTTCCAAGAGAGCAACAAAATGCTTCTTGGATTTACACTTGAGTTTACCCATAAAGGACTCAAACTCATTTTCCTCCACATTGGATCCCTCATATTCATCAATGAAATTCATCAAGGATTATTAATGATGGTAGTTTTGATGTTGGGGGTTACCTTGTTGGTGGCCTTAGCCATGAGGCACTTGGCGGTGATGATCTCATTGGGTGAGTCGAAGAGAGACACTCGTGGAGCTTTTGCAATGGCAACGGAGGCCATGGCAACCGACTCACCATCTTCATCATCATCATCATCATCCTCATGGTACTCTTCTTGAACCACCAACGCATTGTGAGGGGTCTTCTTGGTGAAGTTACTCTTGTTAGGGAAATACTTGGCTTTGTCCTTTCGGATGAGTCTGCCACCATTGTCTTCCCTCTTCTCATACGGACATTCCACAACGAAATGGCTCACATTGCCACAATTGTAGCAAGTCCTCACATGATGCTTGCTCTTCGTGCCACTTGAGTTGTTCTTGTTGAAGTTTGGCCTTGAGTTCTTCTTTCTCCAAAATTTCCTTGAGGCAAGTGCCATGTGTTCATGATAGGCATACTTTGTATCTTCGGGGTTGCTTTCCTCTTCTTCCTCTTCTTCTACACAAACCTTGGCCTTCAATGCAAGGTTGGGCTTCTTTGCCCTTTGAGAGCGAAGCACCACATTGTCGGCGGTCTTGTCCAAGATGTTCATAGCCACAAACTCATCCAACACTTCACTTGAGGTCAAGGTGTGGAAGTCAGGTCTTTGACGAATGACGGAGGACATGGCCTTGTGATAAGGCATCATTGCCTTGAGGAATTTGCACTTGATCCAATTGTCATCTGTGTCCTTGCTCCCATGATCTCGGAGTGAGACTGCAAGTTTGGTTACTCTCCGATAAAGCTCACGAGGTTCTTCATCTTCTTTCATAGCGAACTCATCGGCTTCATATTTCACTACTTCATAGTTGGAGCGTTGAATGCTTGCGCTTCCCCGATAGAGAGAGACAACACAAAGCCATGCATCTTTGGCTAAGGCAAATGGCCGAAGATGAGGTAGATCTTCGGGTGGAATTGCATCTTGGATGATGAAGAGAGCATTGTCATTGAATTGATTATTCACGGCTTCTCGAGGAGTGAAGTTGCTTGGGTCATGCGGATAGAAACCTTCTTCAATGATTCTCCAAAGTTTAGTATTCACATGATTTAAATGACGCTTAAAGCGATAAACCCAAGAATCAAAGTCCTCATTTTTCACAATCTTAGGGGGAGGACCGGCATGATTCAAATGAGTGGAAGGAATCGGTCTGCCATAAACAAGTGGTGGTTCCAAATGGGCAAAGATGCCGGTGCCATTTTTACCACTAGAAGAAGGATCCTTTTCACTAGTAGCTTCCCCCTTGTCAGAGTTAGCATCTGTCACCTTGTCAGTGGGATCACCCACTTCCAACGGTGCGGTGGATAGTTTAAGCCCTTCAGTGAATTTAGTAAACATGCTTTCAACCTCGGTCATCATTGAGGTTTTAATGTCTCCAAGGCTACATTGAATTCCTCAACGGAGACCGAAGTTCCCCCATCACCCGTAGACGATATTGGATTCACACCGGAGTGCTCCTCCACACTGTCTATGGTGTCAACCATACTCTTCGGACGGCAATGTCCTTAGTAAAGAGACGAGGCTCTGGTACCAATTGAAAGGATCGAGATAGGGTTGACTGGAGGGGGGTGAATAGAAAACTAACAATTTTTAGCTTTTCTTTACCAAATTAAACTTTGCATCAAAGTAGGTTGTCTAGATGTGCAACTAGGTGAGCAACCTATATGATGCAACAACAACGAAAATACAAGCAAGCAAGAGAAGTAACACTAATAAGCTTGCACAAGTAAAGGTAAGAGATAACCAAGAGTTGACCCGGTGAAGATGAGGATGTGTTACCAAAGTTCCTTCCTTTTGAGGGGAAGTACGTCTCCGTTAGAGCGGTGTGGAGGAACAATGATCCCCAAGAAGCCACTAGGGCCACCGTATTCTCCTCACGCCCTCACACAATGCGAGATGTCGTGATTCCACTATTGGTGCCCTTGGAGGCGGCGACCGGACCTTTACAAACAAGGTTGGGGCAATCTCCACAACTTAATCGGAGGCTCCCAACAACACCACGAAGCTTCGCCACAATGGACTATGGCTCTGTGGTGATCTCAACCGTCTAGGGTGCTCAAACACCCAAGAGTAACAAGATCCACTAGGGATTGGTGGTGGAATCAAATTTCTCTTGGTGGAAGTGTAGATCGGGGCCTTCTCAACCACTCCCGAGCAAATCAACAAGTATGATTGGCTAGGGAGAGAGAACGGGCAAAATTGGAGCTTGGAGCATTAATGGAGCTTATAGGGGAAGAGGTAAGTCAACGAGGAAGAAGGGACCCCCTTTTATACTAAAGGGCCCCATCCAACCGTTACCCCCAAGATAGCCCCGCAGAGGGCTTGAAGATAGAGGAGGGACCGTGCCTAGCGCGGTACTGCCACGGTGGTAGGGCGGTACTACCGCACCTACTACCGCTGCAGGTGCCGCTCAACCTGACACGAGACCCCCCCCCCCCCGAGTCGAGGCGATAGTGGCCCGGTACCGCAGCCCGAGGGTGTCCTTGGGGTGATCTCCTAGTTCCTACGGGGTGGAGACAATGGGGTCGGTCCATGGATTTTCCTTCCTTTTGCTACATTTCGCTCAAAGGGTTAAAGGGAGTACTGCCGCTGAGGACCCTCAAGCAGTACTACCGCTGGGCACCGCGGTACTACCGTTGGGGCCAAAGACTGCCCAAACAGCAGGGAATCAAACCTCCAACAACGTGGGAAGGCCCAGAGGGTGTGAAACGGAAGTGTACATGATGATTCCACCCTAGCCTTACCAAAGCAGACCCCCTCTTGATAGTACGGTGACTCCTATGAAACTAGTCCACCAAACAAGAGACGAAAGAGCTACACCGTCTTGAAAAACACTCCGAGGGGAAAGCAATCGTCTCGAGCCAAAGGATGAATCTCTGAAATGTTCAAAGCACACGGTTAGTCCGCAAACATGTTGTCATCAATCACCAAAACTACATCAAGAGAGATATGCCTTAACACTCTCCCCCTCCCTCTCACTTGACAAGTGGGGCCAGCTAGTCAGCCACTCTGTACGCGTGTGAAGCGGTACAAGTGGTGGCGCCTATGAGGTTTACGCCTTTGACGTCACCCCCCTTGATCTGTTTTATTTAAATTCAAATTTAATTCTATCCAGAGAGCTTCAAACAAGCAAAACTTTTTAACCATAAGTCCAAATGAATTGATTCTTTTTGCATTGTGTTCTTTATGAATCAACCTAGCAGCTCACCAAAATGAGATTTTTCTCTACTGTCTAGAGTTTCTGGTGAATTTCAGTAGGGTTCTTGATGTTTTATTTTGGTGTTTATAATTGTTTTTAGAGAGTGAGCTTGTCTTGAGGATCACCAGGAGGTTTGTGAACCTCATCTGCACTAAGGCAAGCCACAGCAACATTTTCATGGTGCCATTACAATATTTGTGATTTTTCAACTTGAATTAATGATTTAATCCATGCATTTAAATCATTAGTATATTATTTATATTCTGCTAGGTTGCTTTCTTAAGTTGATATGCTTAGTTTATAGAAAGTTTGAAGCTAACTAAGTTGGTTAAGTAACTAGAAGTAATAATTGTTATGAAGAAGTAATATGGTTATGGATATAAGTAATCATTTTTAGTATTTTCTTGGATGAGAAAAATGATAAATTTGCTAGTAAGGATTCTGTTTAAAGTGGAGATTAATCATAACCAGGGAACTGTTATGAGATGTTGATGATTATTCTTAGTGTGGATATAGTTGACCCAGTTATTTCCGTTGAGATATGATGTGCATGTTAGTGCTGCATTTCATGGCATATTATGACACCGGTTGCATTCACTTTAAGTTGAACCTGATAATAACTCAACTTGAATATCTCATTGAGCGGGTCATGGTGCCACTGAATCGAGTTTTTCCCAGTGCAACCACATTTGCCTTTATGGGAAGGCCTTTATTCGGTCTGTTGTCATGCCTCTGGTCGGTGCCCCCAAAGAGGGAAGGTTATGGGCGTGCGGTACCCTGGCCCGGTAAGCAGACATAACCTTGTGTGCCCGTTGTTGATGTTATGGTACCTTGTCCCAGTGTGGGACTGTTTATGTTTTACCACGACGGTGGCCGTTGGTATCTTTGGTAGAAACGGGGCCACCCAGGACTAGCCAAGTGGGGAGTGGGTCGGAGTGGCCGAGACAGTGTCATGGCAATGGAGGGGTTCCGTCAGAATGTCGCTGGTCCACCCTAATGGGAGTGCGAGGCCATGGGTTCCATGGTGTGGGTACAGTGTGCTACCTCTGCAGAGTGTATTAAATCTATGGATAGTCGAGTCCACGGTTACGGACACGCTCGAAAGTAGGTCACACCATGGGCCAACGTTTAAATAAATTTTGCGCACTAAGTTATGAATGTCGCACTATTGAGAAGATGATGGCGGGTAAACCATTTTGATGATTGGTTGTGATCGCTAGAAAGATCACCGTTTGGGGCCAAGTGTTGGTCATGGTTGTGATCGCCGGAAGGATCACCGTTTGAGGCCAAGTGTTGGTCATGGTTGTGATCGCCGGAAGGATCAATGTTTGAGAACAAGTTTTGGTCATGGTTGTGATCGCCGGAAGGATCATCGTTGGTAAGCAAGTCCGAGGGAAATTTTATCCTGAGATCATAATCACAACATGTGTGACATGTTGTTGCATTATTAATTGGTTAAATATCATGATATTGTTTGTCATTATGTTTATGTTTGTTGTGAGCTTGCAAGTACATTCAATGTACTGACCTGGCATGGCATGCCAGCTTTCAGGAAAGCCTCGTTGGATAGGAGTGCCATCCGAGTCTAGATCGTGTCCACATCGGTGTCCCTGTGCTATGGAGTTCCGCTACGATGTTGTTCCGCTGCCACGTAGTTGTTCTGATCGAGGCCCCTTTATGTTCACTAAATAATGTACATATTGCTAAGCGGCGCCACGTGTGCCGCTTGGCCTCGCCACCTGTTGTAATATAAACTATGATCCGGTAGCATCAATAAAGTGGTTGTTTTCTGTACCAAGATATTGTGTGTTGCCAGAAGACATGGTCTCTGGGCTGGCAATGCATGGTAAACCGGTTGCTCTGAGCCAGGGTGCCACACGCTACCGCTTAGTGATAAAGTAAAGCAATTACATGGCGATTGCATTTCATACAATAAAGCAACAACCATACGGCTCCTGCTAGTTGCCGATAACTGTGTTACAAAACATGATCATCTCATACAACAATTTATATAATCATGTCTTGACCATATCACATCACAACATGCCCTGCAAAAACAAGTTAGACGTCCTCTACTTTGTTGTTGCAAGTTTTACGTGGCTGCTACGGGGTTAGCAAGAAACATTCTTATCTACGCATCAAAAACCACAACGCAGTATAGTGATTGCTTTTTGATCTTCAGAAAGAACCCTATTCATTGAATCCGATTCAACTAAAGTTGGAGAAACAGACACCCACTAGCCACCTGTGTGCGAAGCACATCGGTAGAACCAGTCTTGTGTAAGCGCACGCATAATGTCGATATGAGTCGTTTCATCCAACAATATCGCTGAATCAAGAACCAACTAGTGATGGTAAGCAATATGTATATACCCACGCCCACAAGTCCTTTGTGTTCTACTCGTGCATATAACATCTACGCATAGACCTAGCTCGAATGCCACTATGGAGGAACGCGGTATTTCAAAATTTTCCTACGATCATGCAAGATCTATCTAGGAGATGCATAGCAACGAGAGGGGAAGAGTATGTCTACGTCCCCTCATAGACCGAAAGCGGAAGCGTTATGAAACGCGGTCGATGTAGTCGAACGTCTTCGCGATCCAACTGATCAAGTACTGAACGCACGACACCTCCGCGATCTGCACACGTTCATCTCGGTGACGTCCCTCGTACTCTTGATCCAGTTGAGGCCGAGGGAGAGTTTTGTCGGCACGACGGCGTGATGACGGTGATGATGAAGTTACCGATGCAGGGCTTCGCCTAAGCACTACAACAATATGACCGAGGTGGACTTCTGTGGAGGGGGGCACCACACACGGCTAAACAATCAACTTGTGTGTCTATGGGGTGCCCCCTCCCCCGTATATAAAGGAGTGGAGGAGGGGAGGGCCGGCTGTCGGTGTCAAAACTGGCGGATCTCGGGTAGGGGGTCATGAACTGTGCGTCTAGGATTAATGGTAATAGGAGACGGGGGACATGATGTTTACCCAGGGTCGGGCCCACTCTATGGAGGTAAAACCCTATGTCCTACTTGATTGATATTGATGAATATGGGTGTTACAAGAGTTGATCTACCACGAGATCGTAATGGCTAAACCCTAGAAGTCTAGCCTATGTGGGTATGGTAATGAGTATATGTGTTGTCCTTTCCGGACTATCCCCTTCGGTTTATATAGACACCGAGGGGATCTAGGGTTTACATGGAGTCGGTTACATAAGAAGGAATCTTCGGTCGCCCAGCTTGCCTTCCATGCCAAGTAGAGTCCAATCCGAACATAGTGCAGTCTTCGGCCTTCATGTCTTCACAGCCCATCAGTCCGGCCCAAAGGATAATAGGTCGGACGCCCGAGGACCCCTTAGTCCAGGACTCCCTCAGTAGCCCCTGAACTTGGCTTCGAGGACGAGAAGTCCGGCGTGCAGATTTGTCTTCGGCATTGCAAGGCGGGTTCCATCCTTCCGAACTCCAAAATAGTCTTCGGACGAAGTAAGTATATCCTCACCTATTACGTACACCATACACAACCGCAGAGAGAATATAATATTTTCCCAAATCTAATCTGTTGACGACATCATGTCTGTCCGGTTATAATTTTGAACCTTTTTCTTCTGCCCTCCCACGCTTCGATACGCGGTTGCTATTGACACATCTTGTCGAAACAAAGATCGTGCCCCCTTATTGCGGGATTCTCATCAATGCGGGCATGGGTGACTCAACCGTGCCGTTTATACAGTCCTAGGGAACACATGAATCCTAAGGCGAGTGAGGAGGCGTTTAATATTTGCTGCCTTTATAAGGGGATAAGGATTCCCTCTTCCTCTCCTCATGCTCTCTCTCTCTCTGTCTCTGCCTCAAGCTCCAATGCCCAAGTTCTCATCTCCTCTCCACTCAAGAAACCATGCCCGGATCTGGTGGTCAGGGCAAGTGGATGGCCTCCTCCGTCAAGGAGGAGGACATTACTAAGCTCTGGGCGGCCGGATATTTGCCGAAAGAGATCGCCCATCGCCTGCCAGTCGAGGGACAAGTCGTCCCCACGCCGGAGCCCATAGAGAGGGTAGTATTCATCCCCCATTTCTTCCGCGGGCTAGGGTTTCCACTCCACCCTTTTGTCCGCGGGCTGATGTACTACTACGGGATAGATTTCCATGATCTATCCCCGAATTCTTCCCTCAACATCACGGCGTTTATCGTCGTGTGCAAGGCCTTCCTCCGCATCCATCCCCACTTTGGGCTATGGCTCAAAATCTTCAACATGAAGCCGAAGGTGGTGGAGGGACAGGATGCGGAGTGCGGAGGGGCCATGGTGAGCAAGCTATCCAATGTCTCATGTCCCAAAGGCACCTTTGTGGAGACAGTAAAGGAGTGGAAGAAGCTGTGGTTCTATATTACAGAACCTCGTGGCACCACCTCGGCTGCAGCTGCTGAATTCCGCTTACTAAATTTGCTAGCCCATGCTTAGATGAGTTTGATAAATTTATGTCTAAGCAAGAAGATTTTAATGCTTACTTTGGTAGACAATTGAAATACAATTCAAATATGCTTGAACACTTGGGTGATTGTATGGCTAATGTTAAAGGTGAACTTAAACTTATTAGTAAACATGCTTCTATGGTTACCACTCAAGTAGAACAAGTACTTAAAGCTCAAAATGATTTGCTCAATGAATTGAATAGTAAAGATAATGATAATGATGTTAGAGTGGCTACTAGAACTGGTAGAATGACTCAGGAACCTTTGTATCCTGAAGGCCACCCTAAGAGAATTGAGCAAGATTCTTAGAGAAAAAATATAGATGTACCTAGTTCTTCTAAAAAGAAGAAAAATAAAAATTATAGGACTTTGCATGCCTCTAGTGATCCTATTGTTGAAACACCTGAGAATCCAAATGATATTTCTATTTATGATGCTGAAACTCAGTCTGGTAATGAACCTGAAATTAGTGATAATGCTAATAATAATGTTCACGATGATGCCCAACCTAGTAATGATAAGATATAGAAATTGAACCTGATGTTGATCTTGATAACCCACAATCAAAGAATCAACGTTATGATAAGAAAGATTTTATTGCTAGGAAACATGGTAAAGAAAGAGAACCATGGGTTCAGAAACCCATGCCTTTTCCTCCCAAACCATCCAAGAAAAGGATGATGAGGATTTTGAGCGCTTTGCTGAAATGATTAGACCTATCTTTTTGCGTGTGCGATTAACTGATATGCTCAAAACCAACCCTTGTGCTAAGTACATGAAAGATATGACTACAAATAAAAGAAAGATACCGGAAGCTGAAATTTCTACAATCCTTGCTAATTATACTTTTAAGGGTGGAATACCAAAGAAACTTGGAGATCCCGGTGTACCAACTATACCATGCTCCATTAAAAGAAATTATGTTAAAACTGCTTTATGTGATCTTGGAGCCGGTGTTAGTGTTATGCCTCTCTCTTTATATCGTAGACTTGATTTGAATAAGTTGACACCTACTGAAATATCTTTGCAAATGACTGATAAATCAACTGCTATACCTGTCGGTATTTATGAGGATGTGCCTGTTGTAGTTGCAAACGTTACTATTTTAACGGACTTTGTTATTCTTGATATTCCCGAGGACGATAGTATGTCTATTATTCTTGGAAGACCCTTTTTGAATACTGCAGGGGCTGTTATTGATTGCACTAAAGGCAATGTCACTTTTCATGCTAATGGTAATGAGCATACGGTACACTTTCCGAGCAAACAACCTCAAGTTCATAGTATCAACTCTATTGGAAAAATTCCATCGATTATATTTGGAGGTTTTGAATTTTCTCTTCCTACTATCAAGAAGAAATATGATATTCTTATTATTGGGGATTTGCATATCCCCGTTGAGGTAACATAGTGTTATTCGAAATTTCTCCGGTTCCATGTTATTCGAAATGAGTTCGTTAACAAGACTTGATCAACCTTGTTAGAGGATTCCTTTTGATGATCATGAGATGGATGAAACTAGAAGGCACAACCTTTTGTATGCCACTTTTACTTTCTGTTATTTATATTAAATAAAATAAAAATAAATATTTTTCTGTCTGTTATCTAATTATCCGTGCAATATAAAAATATCTCGAAAATAAAAGTTCTCCAAATGCCCTGAAATTTAAATATGATTTTTTCTAAAATATTTGGCACTGAGAACACAGCAGGGGGGTAAACCACCTGCCCACGAGGGGGGAGGGCGCGCCCTACCCCCTGGGCGGGCCCCCTACCTTGTGGGCCCACGGTGGCCATCCTCCACTTATCCTTTCACCCACACACTTCATCTTCCTCCCACAAACACAAATATCCAGCTCAAACCCGAGTCCAAGCTCGTTTTGCTGGCATTGTCGATCTCCTTGCTCAAAGCACCTCTCACAAAACTGCTTAGGGAGATTATTCCTTGGTATGTGACTCCTCCATTGGTCCAATTAGTTTTTGTTCTAGTGCTTTATTCATTGCAAATTTTTGATTCTTAGGTGACCCTGTTCTTGAGATTACATGTCAAATTTATATCGTCCCAAGTAGTTTTGATGCATGATATAGGCTCTAGGCACTTGTAGGAGTAGTTGCTATCAATATATTGAGTTTGGTTTACTTTTATTTTGAAGTTACTAAAAATTTCAGAATTTTTCACAGGAAGAAAAATGCTTAGGAAAATTTTCCAAGGTGGTTCTTCAGGGAAGCAAGGACCTAGGCTTGCAATGCGTGATGCTGATGATGAGCCACCAAGAGACGCTCCAGTGCGTCCTTGTGAATGGCCCTCTAAGAACTTTATGGATCGAGCGGGAATTAAGGAAGAATTCTATGCATATTTGCGTAACACTGATCTTGTGAGCTTTGAGGAAGAGAAGTGTAGCCAGTATCACAACCTCACCAGTATCTTTGTGAGGAGGTTTGAATTTTCAACTTCACGTAATTCTCCAACTGTCCTGTTTGATCTTTATGATAAATCTTACACTATGGACTTAGAAGATTTTACCTCTATTTGCAAACTTCCACAATGGGGTAGTATAAGGGATCCTCGCAAATCTAAATTTAGAGATTTTCTTACTAACATAACTGTGGGAGAATCTAGAGATATTACACAAGCTATCATAGGGAGCATTCACTTTCCTGCTATACATTATTTTTCTCTCTTCATAGGTAGATGCATTAATGGTAAAGATGAGGCATGTCACATGTGTGTCCCCGATCTTAGTATTCTTAGGAGTGCTGTGTTAGGAGACAAATCATATAATTTGGGAGCGATTGTTGCACGTAGGTTGCATCTTAATAGACTTAATGGAGATTTCTTTGGTGGAATTTATGCAACCCGCATAGCTAATTTTCTTGGTATAGCCATACGCGAAGATGATAATGAATTACCTCGTGCTTATCTAGATTTTAATGCTATGGTTCACCACCAGTTTGTCAAGAGGAATGAATCACCTCTCTAGTATTGACTAATCTTTGACAGACGTCGTGCTGTCTGTATTACTCTCCTTGCTCCTGACTTCTTTGGTTATTAGGCAAGAGGAGGATATACTATTACCAGAGAGGAGGAAGATGAGTACGAGAGGAGAGAGGAGGCCGCTCGTCGCCATGCTGTAGCTCAGCACGCGATAGCTGCTGCATCGCAGTACGACCCCGGCTACTATTATGGATATCCGCCAGGCCAGCCGTGGCCATAGACCAACTTAGGCCAAAAGCCTAAGCTTGCGGGAGTACGTATTTCCCACCGACATTACATTTATGTTCACACACTCATTGCTATATGTCGGTGCTCATACTTTTTCATTGTATCATCCATGCTAGTTTAATTTCTTGTTTATGCTTTTTTCTTGTGTGTTTAATAAACCTTAAGAAAACCAAAAAAAATTTAGTTGTAGCTTTTAATCAGTTTAATTTCCATGCTTGTAGTAATAATTAAAAAGAAAACCCAAAAATATTTCATGTTCTTCTTTTGCTTGTTGGGAGCTTTCCCGTGTAAATAGTTTTATTTCTTTTCTTTTCTTTGGGGGTCGATAGGAGAAGACCATGATTAAATTGTTGAAGTGGCTCTTATATGCATTATTGTTTATCTGACAAAAGAGCCCATATTGCCTTGTCTTCTCATGTTTATTGAATGCTTGCAGATTCTAGCTTAGTCCAATGCACGTGCACTATTATTATTATTCACACTATTCGGTCGTGCAAGTGAAAGGCAATTATGATGATATATGATGGACTGGCTGAGATGAGAAAAGCTGGTATGAACTCGACCTCTTTTGTTTTTGTAAATATGATTAGTTCATCGTTCCTGATTCAGCCTATTATGAATAAACATGTTTGCAATGACAACTAGAGATCATAGCTTCTTGTGCCATGCTTGATTAGCTATGAGTTATAATGATTTATCTTGCGTGCCAGCATGCTATTGAGATAGTTATGATGTGGTATGATAGGGTGGTATCCTGCTTTGAATGATTTAAGTGACTTGACTTGGCGCATGTTCACGCATGTAGTTGAAACAAAATTAACATAGCCTTCACGATATTTATGTTCATGGTGGATTATATCCTAGTCATGCTTGCATTCGGTGTTGATTAATTTTAATGCATGTTCATGACTCTTGTCGCTCTCTAGCTGGTCGCTTCCCAGTATTTTGCTAGCCTTCACCTGTACTAAGCGGGAATACTGCTTGTGCATCCAAACTCCTTAAACCCCAAAGTTATTCCACATGAGTCCACTATACCTACCTATATACGGTATCTACCTACCGTTCCAAGTAAATTTGTATGTGCCAAACTCTAAACCTTCAAATAAATATCTTGTTTTGTATGCTCGAATAGCTCATGTATCAACTAGGCTTGTCTGTATCTTCCATGTTAGGCGGGTTATTCTCAAGAGGAGTGGACTCCGCTCCTCACTCACGAGATAAATAGCTGGTCACCGGGATGCCTAGTCCCATGCTTTACGCAAACTAAATCAAAATAATTGCAAACAAAACTCCCCCTGGGACTCTTGTTAGTTGGAGGCACTCGTTGTTTCGAGCAAGCCATGGATTGATGCTTGTTGGTGGAGGGGGAGTATAAACTTTACCATTCTGTTTGGGAACCGTCTATAATGTGTGTAGCATGAAAGATATCGCCATCTCTTGGTTGTTATGTTGACAATGGAAGTATACCGCTCAAAATATTATTCACCTCTGTTTCAAAACCGAGCTCTGGCACCTCTACAAATCCCTGCTTCCCTCTGCGAAGGGCCTATCTATTTACTTTTATGCTGAGTCATCATCCTCTTATTAAAAAGCAGCAGTTGGAGAGCACCGCTGTCATTTGCATTCATTACTGTTAGTTTACATTGAGTATGACTTGACTGGATCTCTTTTACCATGAATTACAATGTCTAGTCAGTCATTAGTCTTTAAAGGTGCTCTGCATTTTTGTTTTGCGGTCTCAGAAAGGGCTAGCGAGATACCACCTTGTTATATCATATTATGATTGTTTTGAGAAAGTGTTGTCATCCGAGATTTATTATTATTGCTCGCTAGTTGATTATGCTATTGATATGAGTAAACTTGAGACCTATGTGTTATTGTGAATGTGGTTAGTTATAATCTTTGCTGAAAACTTGAATGCTGGCTTTACATATTTACAACAACAAGAGCAAACAGAGTTTGTAAAAGTTTTTCTTTATCACTTTCAGTTTGTCAACTGAATTGCTTGAGGACAAGCAAAGGTTTAAACTTGGGGGAGTTGATACGTCTCCAACGTATCTACTTTTCCAAACACTTTTGCCCTTGTTTTGGACTCTAACTTGCATGATTTGAATGGAACTAACCCGGACTGACGCTGTTGTAACATCCCAAATTTTCAATTTGGATTGTTATACAATAGATCATCATTGCATATCATATTTTATTGCATTTTGGTTGATCCCAGAAATTTCACGCAACTCAAGGACCCTCGGAGAGAGTTGGGGATTTCGTTATTTTCATATTTGAGTTTTCTCAAATTTTGAAAATAGGATCGTTTGATTTTATTTATTTTATCTTCAATTATTTCTATTACAAAAATATGAGAGAGGGAATAAAATGACTTTCCCAAAGTAAAGAAATATTGAGGATTTAATAAAAAATCAAATAAGATTTTATTTTGGTTTTATTTGAATTTAGGAAAAATATGCGTTTTTCAAAATTGCATTTAGGCCCCAAATAAATGTTCATCCTCTGCGGCTTGATTTTAGAAGCCGGGGAAAATTTATTTCGGGATTTTTGGACTTCGTTTAGTATTCCTTTTGTTTTTTTCTGAGCGTAACTATTTAAAAAAACGCGATCCGACCTATCAGGCCATGTCCGACCAGGACACCTGGCCCGGCCGGCCTTATAAGCCGGGGGAGCCCTGTTACTCCGCAAGGCCGGAGCTTCAGATGCCTTCCAGGGTTTCCGAGTTTTCGTCGTGTGAGTTGTTGGTTTGTTGCATTCATCTTTGCATCATGTGCATTGCATCATGTCATAAATCTTTTGCATCTCAACTAAATAAATTGCATAGATCGTTGATCTATTTAAATCGAGGGAACTCACATGGTGTTTTTCTCTTTAAAACATACCCTCCCAATATTTAGGGAGCTATATAAAATATTCCATCAGTTTGGAATTTACCGCAACACACGTGCATATTAAATCCCTTCCTTTCCTGCCTCAAGTTTGGACTCTCTAACTTTGCCAAATTCTTTTCCCATCTATCGAGCCTCTTTTCTTTAATCTCAACATTTTTTGAGCACTTCTAAAACCTAGCCCCAATTCAAACCCATTTGAATGATATTCAAATGAGTTCGAATTTAAATCTTGCATTCGCGCCAACTTCTATCTTCTTGGTTCCAGCTCAGTTTTGTGGGTCCGGAAATTTATACGCGTGTCCTACTTCTTCCCCAATACCTCCTTTCTTCTCCTTTTCCTTCTTTGTTTTTTTCTGTTTTTAGAAATCAAGAGAGGGAGAGAAGGGAGCCCAGCAGGCCATTTAGGCCCAGCTGCACCTAAACCTAGCCGGCTCCAAGGCCCACTCCCCCGGCCCACCGAACCCTCTAACCTAGCCCGCACCCTGCTCTCCTCCCTTGCGCCGCCACTCCCTCCTCTCGATCTCACCCTCTCTCTCCCGCAGCGCCCGCTCCTCATCTCGCCCTCCTCTCGCTGCACCGCTCGCCCGATCCATCGCCTCGCCTTCCTTCCCAACAACGTCGTCCTCCCAGCGCCCCCTCTCTCTCCGACTAGCGCTCGTCCATGCCGGAGTGCCTGCCTCCCGCGCCGCCTCTCCTCTTGCTTCTCCTCGCAGAGCACCCCCGCGCCTCGGCATCCTTCTTCCTCGACTCCAGCCGCCCCTGCCGGCGACCAGTAGGCCGCTGCCGTCCGTCTCCTCCGCCTCTCTGCGCCACTTCTAGGACGCCGAGGAACGATGGGGACAGCGTCTTCCGGCCTCCATGCTCCCTCGCGCGGGCCATGACCACCCTCAAGGCCAAGCTCCGCCGCCCTCTCATGCCTCTGCCGCGCCGGTCTACGAGTCCGCCGCCGAGCTCCACCAGGCCCCCGCCGGCGACCTCGACCTTCAGGCCGTCGCCGCGCCTCCGCCGAGCCTCCTCTGGTCGCTGCCGGCCGAGCTCAAAGCTCCACTGATGCGCGCTGCTTGCTCGTCTCGCGCCACTCCCCCATGCCCCTTCAGCCTCCTCTGCTCGCGCAGCAGCATCCCACCTCCGTCACCATGTGCTGGACCCCGAGATCACCTTCCTCAACGTCACCACGCCATGGCCGATTTTGTTGCTTCACTGTTGGGCATGAGTTGCCTTGCTGCTGCCTCGAGAGCCCTTTTGTCGTGCTTCATTTTGGGTCGGCCAGAACGAGAACACCAAGTACCGTCGCCAAGACCCCGTGAACGTCTACATGATGACCGCCGAGTACCTCTTCGCAAGTACAACTACCATCACGTGGATCCGCCAAGACCGTGGAGTAAACGAACATGTACCCCTATGCCCGGAGACATCGGATCCATCAAGTCTGAAGACCCTTAGTACCACGACAACCCTGAAGGGATTTGTATTCGCCAAGTTCCTCCACCGATGACTCGAATGGCTACAAAACATGAACCACTACCGTCGACCCTTGAAGACCCCGTGGACGTCAAGTTCCGTGTCGTTGACCCCGAATCTCTATGAAAACGTGTACAACTACTTGCATCTTCGAAGAACCGGGTAACGGAACCGTCAAGTTCGTCTACCGCCTACATGTACAACTACCGTCGATGAGATCGCAAAAACCTCTTCCGTCGACTCTAGAGCATGTGAGAACAACTACTTCCTCTACGAACCGATGCGCTCCGAAACGCACGCTTCAAAGGTATAACCCCGAGTCGACTGCCCGTGAACGAATGCATGTTTGGATGTTGTATCTGCCCGTGAATGTTAGTTGTTTCCCTCGCTGGGCACCACCATCGACCCGTGGGAACCCGGTTACCGGGATCACCCCACCATTTTTTGCACGCTCCCGTCACTTCCTTTTGCACCGGTATCCTCGTGGGTTACCGGATAACCGATATGTTGCCGTGGCATCATTTTCGTATTCGTCTCCGTGGCACCCCTTTCCTTTCCACCACGGTGACAAATGCTTCATAATGCTCGTGTCAACTTTTAATAAAAATGGCATAAACTTGCACATGTCATCTGCATTATGTTTATAACATTTAAATGGTTAAAATTGTTGTTTGCATTAAATTGCTAAATGCACATGAGGATTTACCGGAATTGTTGTTTGATGTTTCCAGCCTCATTTAAAATGCCTAACTGTGCATTTTACTCATGTTTCACCTATTGCCATGTTTAACAACATTTAATATTGTTGGGTACATAAATGAGGGAGAACTCAATAATTGATATGGTGTTCCGTCAATATGCAACTCGTTGCATGTTGAGCTCCACTTAATTTGTAAGGTTGTTTGTGCATTTTGCCATGCCACGCCTCATTAAACCGGACATGCACCATACTTGTTTGCGCATCGTGCCATGCTTATGTGATGATTGTTTACTATGTTGTTTGATTCTTTCCGGTGTGCTTCTTCGGGTTGGTTCCGATAACGTTGCATTGTGAGGATCCGTTCGACTACGTCCGTTTGTCTTCTTCATGGACTCGTTCTTCTTCCTTGCGGGATTTCAGGCAAGATGACCATATCCTCGAAATCACTTCTATCTTTGCTTGCTAGATGCTCGCGCTTTTGCTATGCCTATGCTACGATACTTACCACTTGCTTACCATGCCTCCCATATTGTTAAGCCAAGCCTCTAACCCACCTTGTCCTAGCAAACCGTTGTTTGGCTATGTTACCGCGTTGCTCAGCCCCTTTTATAGCGTTGCTAGTTGCAGGTGAAGATTGAAGTTTGTTCCATGTTAGAACATGGAGATGTTGTTCCTTGTTGGAACATGTTTACTTGTTGGGTTCTCACAATATCTCTTATTTAATTAATGCATCTATATACTTGGTAAAGGGTGGAAGGCTCGGCCTTATGCTTGGTGTTTTGTTCCACTCTTGCCGCCCTAGTTTCCGTCATATCGGTGTTATGTTCCCGGATTTTGCGTTCCTTACGCGGTTGGGTTATAATGGGAACCCTTTGATAGTTTGCCTTGAATAAAACTCCTCCAGCAAGGCCCAACATTGGTTTTACCATTCGCCACCTAGCCTTTTCTTTCCCTTGGGTTCTGCAGACTCAAGGGTCATCTTTATTTTATACCCCTGGGCTAGTGCTCCTCTGAGTGTTGGTCCAAACTGAGCGATGTCCGGAGCTACCAGGGGCAACTCTGGGCTGGCCCACGCGACGTCTGGCTCATCCGGTGTGCCCTAAGAACGAGATATGTGCAGCTCCTATCGGGATTTGTCGGCACATCTGGGTGGCTTTGCTGGTCTTGTTTTACCATTGTCGAAATGTCTTGTAACCGGCATTCCGAGTGTGATCGGGTCTTCCCGCTAGAAGGAATATCCTTCGTTGACCGTGAGAGCTTGTGATGGGCTAAGTTGGGACACCCCTACACGGATTTGAACTTTCGAAAGCCGTGCCCATGGTTATGGGCAGATGGGAATTTGTTAATGTCCGGTTGTAGAAAACCTGATGTTGACCTTAATTAAAATACATCAACCATGTGTGTAACCGTGATGGTCTCTTTTCGGTGGAGTCCGGGAAGTGAACACGGTGTTGGAGTTATGTTTGGCGTAGGTTGTTCTAGGATCACTTCTTGATCATAGTTTATTGACCGTGCTTTGCCTTCTCTTCTCGCTCTCATTTGCGTATGTTAGCCACCATATATACTAGTCGCTTGCTGCAGCTCCACCTCATACCTTTTACCCTACCTATAAGCTTAAATAGTCTTGATCGCGACGGTGTGAGATTGCTGAGTCCCCGTGACTCACAGATACTTCCAAAACCAGCTCGCAGGTGCCGTTGAACCGTGCAGATGACGCAACCAAGCTCAAGGAGGAGCTCGATGAAGATCTTATCCTTTGTGTTGTTACGTTATAGTTGATCAGTAGTGTTGGGACGATCGGGGATCTGTGTAGCATTTGGGGTAGTCTTCTTTTATTTTGGCTCCGTAGTCGGGCCCTGATTGTATCTGGATGATGTAATGCTTTATTCTTGTATTTGTGTGAAGTGGCGATTGTAAGCCAACTATGTATCTTTTCCCTTATGTATTACATGGGTTGTGTGAAGATTACCTCACTTGCGGCATTGCTTTCAATGCGGTTATGCCTCTAAGTCGTGCTTCGACACGTGGGAGATATAGCCGCATTGAGGGCGTTACAAGCCCAGCCGAGCCACCCCAAACCCTAGCGCCGCGCCACCCCTGCCGCCGCCGCCGCCTCGCCGCCCCGCGCCGCCGCCGCTCGCGTCGCCGCCCCGCGCCGCCGCACCGCGCTGCCCCTCGCCGCCCGCCGGAGCCGCCGCCCGCCGCCTTGCCTCGCCGGAGGTTGACCCCGCCCCGCCGCCGGTTTTTCTCGAAAAAACCATTCGGTTTTCTGTCGGTTTTTGTTCGGTTTTTTAGATTCGTTTTTTTATAGATCGGTTTTTCTGGTTTATTTATTTAGCGAGCGTTCGCTCGTTCGTTTGTTTTAATGAACGCGTTCATCGTTCAGATCAAAATAACGAAAGTTCGTTTGTTAATCTGTTCGTCATTTTTCTTTTTTTGGGATTAAATCCACGATTTTTCTGATCGGGATTCCTGATCCGATTTTCGTTCTAGTATAACTTTTCGCTCGTTTATCGGAATCAGGTGATTCAAGCGCCTGGAGTTTCGTCTTGAAACCCTCTTTCCGTTTAACCAACTCAAACAAGTTTTTGCCTCTGTAAAAATTTCCCTAGATCCAGAATAGTAAATGAAGCATGTTTCTTTTGCCGTTTGTCTTTCGTGGTTTCGTTCGATTTGGTTCTTTTTGCCAACCGGAGTTCTTAAGTTGAACGTTCTGGTTAGATATCTTATTTGAGTTTTACCTGTGCATTAGTCGAGTACTTATTGTATGCTTGTTTGTTTGCGATAGAGTACCCGGAGTGCGCCGCTTGCTACTTCGAATCGCTAGGTTTTGCGGATCATCAGCTGGGCAAGTAACACTTTGATCATACCTCCTACTACCTAGTTTTTATTGCATTAGATCAATCCTCACACATTGCATGATTAGGATCAAATTAAATTTTGGGTTTGAGAAGTAGTTGAGGTAGTACCTATTACCTGTTTATTATCAAACCTTTGGGAGTTACTTCTATGTTTGCTTATTATGCCATGCTATGCTAGTAGACGTGGATTGGGTGAGTGAAATCCATGAAAGATGTGAGATTCTTAAATTAATGGTTTATCTAAGGTGGCAACTTAAATACACATCTGGGTGGATTGAGGCACCTGGGTATTGCAGCGATTGCCTGTTTTTATTTTGGACCGCCACCCAGGCTCAAAGGGATCATGAGATTATTCATGCTAGAAACTTCCGTGTGCAGCCACAAGCTACTATGGGCTCTAGCATAGTTGACTAAGTTGTGTGAACTCTTATAGTGGTAGACTAGCAGATGTAGGGGAAAGTAGGTGTAACGGTCTACCCGATCGTAAGGTGCTAACGCTTCTGAAAGAATATGTCTCGGTCATCCGTTTCTCAAACATCATGTAGTGCGAGAATCCCAATGGAGGAGATCGAGTCTTGTGAGGAAAAGTGCGCAAACCTCTGCAGAGTGTATAAACTAATCATGGTTAGCCATGTCCCCGGTTATGGACATCTTGAGTATCTAGTACTTGGATTATCATGTGAATCTCATCATGTTACTCTAATTAATTTTGTTGGATTTTAATGATGATGCTTAATTGGGATTGAGAGGGTGTCTACACTCTCAATGTTTAATAGCTACCATGATAGTTAAATAAAATTTATTCCTTTGCAGTAGGGAAAAATTAGCTTTACGCAAAACTGTAACCACAGAGCTTTCCACCAGCCAAATATACATGTAGTATAGTCTTATTCCTTCATTGCTCTCTGTGTGTTACATTGCCAGCATATTCCATGTGCTGACCTGTTTCGGGCTGCAACGTTCATGTTGCAGACTTTTCAGATGACGAGTAAGGTGCCTTTTAGGTCGTAGTTCTATACTCAGTGATGCCGTTGGAGTTGATGGACTCACTTATCTGCCAAGCCTTCCGTTGTTATCGTTATTAGATGGCATTAAGCCATATTTATTGTAATAAGTTCTCTTTTGAGACACTCGATGTAATAAGTGTGTGATTGCTACTCTGTTATAAATCCTTCGAGTACTGTGTGGTGTCAGCATTACTGATCCAGGGATGACACCTGAGCACATAGATTGGACCGTTTGAGGTCTGGTCGCTACAAGATGGTATCAGAGCACACGCTGACTGTAGGACACGACCACTAAGCTAAAGCCCCAGGTCACTACTCTCTTCTCATTCTGACCTCTCATCTTTTCTACTCTTTTAGGATGGCGGATGCAAGGAACAAGTTCACACAACCGGATGAAGATACACCCTTTGGACGTCATTTGAAGGAAGTCACTAGATACCTGAACATAAGAGTACCAAGCTTCACCGGGACCTACAACGCCACTTTACCTAAAGAAGAGCGCTGGATGATTCAAGTTCAACTTCCAGGAAGGACGTTCATGCCAGTCACTGAACCTATAGAATTTTCTTTTGATGCACCAACTTGGAATCTAGGAAAGAGCATGGCAGCTCACATCGCCATGGGACGCATTGGAGAAGTTTACTGCAATGATCTCAAGGATACTATCTATCAGATTTGTGGGCGCCGAGATGAGCACTAGGAGATGATCAACACCAGGAAGGATAGGTCAATTGCAGCTTTTAACCAGGAGTTAAACCAGCACATTCGATGTCAGGAGAACCAGATATGCGCCGACATGATAGATCTGAAGAAGGCGAGGACAAGAATCAAGGAACTGGAGGAAGAACTCAAGGCTACACGTGAAGATTATGAAGAGGAAATTGAAGTACTAGTGGATAAGAATGTCGACCTAACAATGAAGATCGGAATATTTATGGGAGGCCCTACACCAGCAGAAGAAGACAAAGAACCCAAGGAGATTCGCCCGAAAGACTACATCATCATCAACGACACCGACTCGGATCCAGATGATAGCGATGATGACTATGTTGATGAAGCTGGAGAAGATATCATGGAGTCTGCAACCGAAGAATATTTCTAGTAGACCACCCCATCAGTAGTAGTAGTCCACCATGTAAATAGAGTAGTCCGAGCATTTTGCGATAGTTAGATCGATTGTATGCCCTTGTTTGATTTAATGAAGTGAATTGTTTGCTTTTGCCTCATGTGCATATGGGTAGTGTTTTCTCTCTAGACCCCTCTCTATTCTTAAATCTCATCTTTTCTAAACCCTCATATGCCTCTGAGACGTGACCCCAGATTTACCTTCCCACCGGAGCTCACCCAGTTGATCCAGCAGCAGAACACATTGATGCAGTTGATAGTCCAGAATCAGAATCAGGAGAACAACAACAACAATCCACCACCACCACCACCACCACCTGTTGATCACTTAGCCCGTTTTCTTAGGCTGAATCCGTCGGTGTTTTCTAGTAGCACCGAGCCGATAGTAGCAGATGATTGGCTCCGCAAGAAAACAAGGGAGTTGACCATGGCAGGATGGACAGATGCAGAAAAGGTGAAGTTTGCCGCACATCAGCTTGAAGGACCCGCGGCTTCATGGTGGGAGAATTTCACCGCCACTTTTCCTGTCGACACTGTCACATGGGACCAGTTTCAGCAGGCTTTCCGTACTACCCATGTTTCAGCAGGAGCTATGGCCATGAAGAAGCAAGAGTTTCGCAACTTGCGCCAAGGAGGACGGACAGTTGGCCAGTATGTGGAGGACTTTAGTAAGCTAGCACGTTATGCTCCAGATGACATTGCTATGGATGCAGCTAAGCAGGAGACGTTTCTGGAAGGACTGAATGATGAGCTGAGCATGTAGTTGATGGTAGCAACCTTCAACAACTACGAGGAGTTGGTAGATCGTGCTCTCATGATTGAAGGGAAGCAGCAGGATATTGAGAACCGCAAGAGGAAGTATGGACAAGGGAAATACAATTCAGGAGCTCAACAGAAGCCACGTTTTACCCCTAGACCGGGAGGACATTTTCAGCATACCCATGGAGGAGGTAGCTTGCACAATCACAATGGCACCAAGAATGGTAATGGGAATGGAGGAAGCAACGGCCAGAACCGCACCAACCCATCAACCCCAGCCAAGAGAGACCTGAGCCAAGTCACTTGCTTTAAGTGCCAGAAGACCGGACATTATGCAAATGAATGTCCTGAATCCCAGAATGGAAATGACAATGGAAGCTCTGGGAAGAAGCCGAACCCTTTCAATAGGGGACAGGTGAACCACGTTAACGTGGAGGAAGTTGAAGAGCAGCCGGATGCAGTAATCGGTAAGTTTTTGGTTAAGTCATTTACTGCACTTGTTCTTTTTGATACTGGTGCATCGCATTCATACATATCAAGGGGATTTGTGGATAAGTATAATATGCCCACCAAAGTTCTTAGAACACCTATGTTAGTAAGCTCACCAGGAGCGGAGTATATGGCTAGTAAGGGATGTTTTCAAGTGCCATTGAGTATAGGTAGGCATGTGTTTCCCTCGGATTTGATCATTTTGGAATCACAATGTTTGGATGTAATCCTGGGTATGGATTGGCTGTCGATGTATGGAGGAAACATGAATTGCGCCAGTAAGTCAATTTTGCTTACCACCCAGAAGGAAGAAGGATCAAGTATGTATCCCGGCATGTGCCAAAGAGGACTCAAGTAAATTGTTTAACAGGAGTTGTGCAGGAGGAAGTAACAGTAGTGAAGGATTTCCCTGATGTATTTCCAGAAGAGTTTCCAGGCATGCCACCGGATAGAGATATTGAGTTTTTGAATGAGATTTTGCCAGGCACAGGGCCAATATCTAAGAGACCATATAGGATGCCTGCAAAGGATTTGGTGGAGATTAAGAAGCAGATTAAGGAGTTACTAGATAAAGGTTATATTCGCCAAGTTCTTCACCTTGGGGATCGCCAATACTTCTAGTGGAGAAGAAGGATGGATCATTAAGGATGTTGTTGATTATCGAGGATTGAATGAAGTAACCATCAAGAACAAGTACCCACTACCGATGATCAATGATCTGTTTGATCGATTGCAAGGAGCTAAGGTATTTTCCAAGATCGATCTGCGATCAGGATACCATTAGTTGAAGATTCGAGAACAGGATATACCTAAGACGACTTTTACCACCAGGTATGGGCTATACAAGTATACGGTCATGTCGTTTGGACTGACTAACACCCCTGCATATTTTATGAACATGATGAACAAGGTGTTTATAGAGTTTTTGGATAAGTTCATCGTAGTGTTCATTGATGATATCCTGGTATACTCGAAGAATGAAGAGGAGCATAAGGAGCATTTGCGTTTGGTACTTGGTAAGCTCAGAGAACATCACTTATATGCCAAGTTTAGCAAATGTGAGTTTTGGTTGAAGGAAGTTGGATTCCTTGGACACGTTATATCCGGAGAAGGTATAGCAGTAGATCCCACCAAGGTTGACACCGTGACAAATTGGGAAGTGCCAACAACAGTTGGAGAGATCCGAAGTTTTCTTGGACTCGCAGGATACTACAGGAGATTCATTGAAAATTTCTCGAAGATTGCAAAGCCTATGACGGAGTTGTTGAAGAAGGATACCAAGTTCATATGGACTGAGGAATGTGAGGCCAGTTTCCAGGAGTTGAAGAAACGTTTGGTTACATCACCAGTGTTGATTTTGCCAGATCAGACCAAGGATTATGAGGTGTATTGTGACGCTTCACGTCGAGGACTTGGAGAAGTGCTTATGCAGGAAGGAAGAGTTGTTTCCTGCCTCACGACAGCTCAAGCCTCATGAGTTGAATTATGCTACGCATGATTTGGAGTTAGCAGCCGTAGTGCATGCATTGAAAACCTGGAGACACTTTCTCATTGGAAATCATTGTGAGGTGTACACAGATCACAAGAGTTTGAAGTATATTTTCACGCAGAAGGAGTTAAATCTCAGACAAAGGAGATGGTTGGAGCTCATCAAGAATTATGATATGAGATTGCATTATCACCCCGGAAAGGCTAATGTAGTAGCTGATGCGCTAAGTCGTAAGAGCCATGTCAACACCTTAATGACGGGAGATTTACCAAGAGAGTTAGCCGAGAATCTTCGTGAGCTATGTTTGGAGATAGTCCCGAGAGGTTATGTAGCAGCATTGGAGATTCAGTCTACTTTGATGGATAAGATCAGAGAAGCCCAGAAGACTGACAAGGAGATTGCTTCTATCAAGGAGAAAATGAGCAAAGGAAAAGCTAAGGGATTTCGTGAGGATGAGCACGATACCTTATGGTTTGAAGACCGTGTTTATGTGCCTAATGACTCGGAGATCAGGAAGTTAATTTTGCAAGAGGCCCATGATTCACCATATTCGATTCACCCAGGAAATACTGATGGGGTTATGTACCTAGGGTAGGGTCATGGACCTGTTCCAAGTAACTTACCCTAGGACATCCCTAGAAGAGGTCGCCTTCCAGTCGACCAACGAGGATTCACTCGACTGGCCTGAAGGACTCGACCACGAAGACTCACTCGACCACCAGGAGGTCAAGAGGCACTCTGCACCGCAACGGCCTGTAATTAAGTAGACTTTATGATAGTAAAGGCACTTTATGTGGGGCGTTACCAGTAACGCCCCAGACTTAACTCACCTTAAACCCTCTCCTACGTGGGTTGGCTGGGGTCCTGGCGCACTCTATATAAGCCACCCCCCTCCACAGGCAGAAGGGTTCGGCACCTTGTAATCCATACATTCATAATCCACTCGACCGCCTCCGGGCTCCGAGACGTAGGGCTGTTACTTCTTCCGAGAAGGGCCTGAACTCGTACATCCTTTGTGCTTACAACCTCTCCATAGCTAGGACCTTGCCTCTCCATACCTACCCCCCACTCTACTGTCAGGCTTAGAACCACGACAGTTGGCGCCCACCGTGGGGCAGGTGTTTTAGCGATTTTGTGGAGAAGTTGCGATTCTTCCGAGTACTTTCATCATGGTGTCTGCTGGAATTTTGGTCGAGGGTCAAGAGATCCGTCTCGGCACTCTCACCTTCATCGCCGACGACTCCGCATGGCTCCAGGAGGCTCCACTCGACGTAGATGCGCTCCCCGTCCGCGGTGCGACGCATTTTCGCGCATGTGTCCGCGGCGTTCTGCTGCGGCAACCATCGACCCAGTATCGGTCGGCTCCTCCATCTTCCACCCTCCCGGTCTCCCGCCAGCGCAAGCGCTCAGGCCGGTCGAGGCTTCAGCGATGGGTGAGTCACGCGGTGGCTCGCCAGTCGGCCACTACACAAGTTGCGGCAATCGAGCCCAACGAATCTCTCTACGGCTTGTTCGATCAGTCGACTGGCTCCGGAGAGACTGCATCCGAGTGCGGAAGCAGTGATCCAGCGGCGGAAATCTTGATGGTCGACGGGCCCCACAGTCCTCCTGGCTTCGCCCGTGGTGGTGGAGCAGGTGACGGCGGCGACCCTGCACGAGGCTACGAAGAGTACCAGCCCGAGCCACTCGACTCTCTGCAAAGAGAAGAGCTTCGCCGCAGGAACGAGGATCCCCTGCGTATTCCCATCGCAGGAGAAACCCCCGAGGCTCGTGCCTTGGAGGAGGCGCGTCTGGCCAATTTGGCCGAGCGCACTCGACTGGAGAACCTTCAGCGAGCACTCGACGAGCGCGCGCGGCAACGAGTTCCCGACACCAGTCGACGTCAACTCTTCCCGCCGACTCAGGTATATCGAACCCCAATTCAGAATTTAGCAGCTGCGACCCGTATAGCAGAGTCCATTCAGCCTTCGCAGTCAGAAGCTGGCAGAGGTTTGCTGCAGATCAGGGATCTGCTCCGGGCAGCAGGAGATCAGAATTCAGCCGTGTCTCAGTCGCGCAACAGAATTCACAGTCGATCTGTCACTGTGAATACGGTTCAGTCGGCTCACAGCCCCAGATCGCCTCCGCGGCGCGAAGGGCGTGAGAATCGGCGAGATCAATATGGCGACAGACTCGACCGAGATGATAGGCGTCGAGTGCCCTATTCCCCTCCGAGGGGTGGGTCTTACGCTCCTCGGCAGCCAGATGATAGGCGTCAGTACAGTACAGGGCGTAGGGTTCCAGTTGACCCCAGAGAGCCAGGCTTCGACGCGCGATCCATTATCGTGCAAGGGTTGGTCGACCGGAACAGAGCCCATCGAGGCGCACTCGACAGAGATGTGCCCACGAGCAGTCGAGTACATGTTTCTGGTCCTGAATGTTTCAGCAGAGCTATCAGAGCCGCAGTTATCCCCCCCAATTTCAGGTTGGCAACAGGAGTCAGCAAGTTCACTGGTGAGTCTAAGCCTGAAACTTGGCTTGAAGACTACCGAGTGGCAGTTCAGATCGGTGGTGGGAACGACGAGGTGGCCATGAAGCATTTGCCCCTCATGTTGGAAGGTTCTGCCAGGGCATGGTTGACTCAATTACCTCCTAGCAGCATTTACACTTGGGAAGATCTGTCCCGAGTGTTCGTCAGAACGTTCGAAGGGACTTGCAAGCGACCAGCGGGATTGACAGAGTTGCAAGTCTGCGTGCAGAAAACCAATGAGACTCTCAGAGAGTATATTCAGAGGTGGATCACTTTGCACCACACTGTGGAAAATGTCTCTGACCATCAGGCAGTATGCGCCTTCAAAGATGGTGTCAAGAACAGAGAACTGAGTTTGAAATTTGGTCGAACCGGTGACATGACCTTGAGTCGGATGATGGAGATTGCTACCAAGTACGCCAACGGCGAAGAAGAAGACCGACTCCGAAGCGGCAAGCACAAGCCGAGTCAGTCGGAAAAAGGAAACACCAGTCGGAAACAGAAGCGGAAGGCTGAACCGGCAGCTCCTGGAGAGGCTCTGGCCGTGACTCAAGGAAAGTTTAAGGGGAAACCAAAAGGATCCTGGAACCCCAAGAAGGTAAAGGATAAAGAAGGGAACGACGTGATGGATATGCCGTGTCACATTCACACGAAGAAAGATGAAGAGGGGAATATCATTTACCCAAAGCACACCACTCGCCAATGTCGACTCCTGATCCAGCAGTTTCAGGGAAAACAGTCTAAGGACAAGGAGAAGGAGTCGGACAAGGCCGAAGACAAAGAGGACAGTGAGGAAGGATATCCGCATATCAACTCCACTCTGATGATCTTCGCAGATGTGGAAAGCAGAAGTCGACTGAAAGTGATTAACCGAGAGGTTAACATGGTTGCCCCAGCAAAGGCAAATTATCTGAAGTGGTCTCAAACACCCATCACATTCGACCAATCTGATCACCCGACTCATATTGCCACCCCTGGGAGGCAAGCTTTGGTGGTCGATCCAGTTGTCGAAGGCACTCGACTGACAAAGGTGCTGATGGACGGTGGAAGTGGGCTGAATCTGTTATATGCAGACACGTTGAAAGGTATGGGCATTCCGATGTCCCGACTGAGCACTAGTAACATGAGCTTCCATGGAGTTATACCAGGGAAGAAGGCCGAGTCACTCGGCCAGATAGCTTTGGACGTAGTGTTTGGCGATTCAAAGCATTTTCGCAAAGAAAAGTTGACGTTTGAGGTCGTGGATTTTCAAAGTGCATATCATGCCATTTTGGGGAGACCAGCCTATGCACGGTTCATGGCTCGACCATGTTACGTGTACCTCAAATTGAAGATGCCCGGTCCCAAAGGTGTGATCACTGTCACCGGTGATAGGAAAAAGGCAGAGGAGTGCTTTCAGAAGGGCTCCAAAATTGCCGATTCCCAAGTGACAGCGGTCGAGTTCGAAGAATACAAGCAAAACGCAGATCCGAGTGACTTGCTGCGATCCAAGAAGCCCGCCACAGAATCTGCATTCCAGTCGTCCGGTGAGACGAAGCCTGTTCACATTCACCCGACCGACCCCGAAGCAGCTCCGACCCGCATCTCCACAACACTCGACCCAAAATAGGAAGAAGCGCTCATCCAGTTCCTCCGTGAGAACTGGGACATTTTTGCATGGAAGCCCGCTGACATGCCAGGTGTTCCCAGGGGACTGGCTGAGCATCGCCTAAGAGTCGACTCGTCTGCAAAGCCAGTCAAAGAACATCTTCGGCGGTCCGCCGTCCAGAAGAGAAAGGCCATCGGTGAAGAAGTGGCTCGACTGTTGGCGGCAGGATTTATCCGAGAGATATTCCACTCCGAGTGGCTCGCTAATGTCGTCATGGTTCCTAAGAAGGACAAGTCGCTCCGAATGTGCATTGATTTCAAGCACATCAACCGGGCCTGCCCGAAAGATCACTTTCCTCTCCCTCGCATAGATCAAATTGTTGACTCGACCGCGGGATGCGAGAGGTTGTCTTTTTTAGATGCTTACTCCGGGTACCACCAGATCCGTCTGTATGGGCCCGATGAAGTAAAAACAGCTTTCATCACTCCATTCGGGTGCTTCTGCTATATCACCATGCCATTCGGCCTCAAGAATGCCGGAGCCACATTTATGCGAATGATCCAGAAGTGTCTACTCACTCAAATCAGTCGGAATGTGGAAGCTTATATGGATGATATTGTTGTCAAGTCACGAAAAGGTTCCGACCTGCTCGCTGACCTCGCCGAAACATTTGCCAACCTCAGAAGGTATGATATCAAGCTCAATCCATCAAAGTGCACATTTGGAGTTCCTGGTGGCAAGTTACTCGGTTTTCTCGTTTCCGAACGGGGAATCGACGCCAACCCAGAAAAGATTGGCACTATTCTCCGAATGAAACGCCCTGTGCGAGTGCACGATGTCCAGAAGCTTACTGGATGCTTGGCCGCATTAAGTCGATTCATCTCACGACTCGGTGAAAAGGCATTGCCTCTTTACCGACTGATGAAGAAGGCTGACAAGTTCGAGTGGACTCCAGAAGCTGATGCAGCGTTTGCCGAGCTAAAAGCTCTGCTCTCCACCCAGCCGGTGCTTGCTGCTCCAATCAGCAAAGAGCCTCTGTTGCTCTACATCGCAGCCACAGGACAAGTCGTCAGTACTGTGCTAACGGTCGAGCGGGAAGAAGAAGGAAAAGCTCTCAAAGTTCAGCGCCCAGTGTATTATTTGTCTGAAGTCTTGACTCCATCCAAGCAGAGATATCCTCATTATCAGAAGCTTGTGTATGGAATATACATGACCACAAAGAAGGTTGCTCATTATTTCTCTGACCATTCAATCACAGTCGTCAGCGACGCTCCACTATCAGAGATTTTGCACAACAGAGATGCAACTGGTCGAGTGGCCAAATGGGCGATTGAACTTCTTCCCCTTGATATCAAGTTTGAGGCAAAGAAAGCCATTAAGTCCCAGGCAATAGCAGATTTCCTCGCCGAGTGGATCGAACAGCAGCAGCCGACTGAAGTTCACTCGGAGCATTGGACCATGTTTTTCGATGGTTCTAAGATGTTGAATGGTTCCGGTGCTGGGGTTGTCCTGGTTTCCCCCAGAGGAGATAAGCTCAGATATGTGCTCCAGATTCACTTTGATTCCTCCAACAATGAGGCAGAATATGAGGCCCTCCTATATGGGTTGCGCATGGCCATTTCACTCGGCGTCCGTCGCCTAATGGTCTATGGCGACTCGGATTTAGTGGTCAATCAGGTGATGAAAGAGTGGGACGTGAGAAGCCCAGCCATGACTGGATACTGCAGTGCAGTGAGGAAGCTGGAGAAAAAGTTCGAGGGGTTGGAGCTCCATCATATACCCCGACTGAAAAATCAAGCAGCTGATGATCTAGCAAAGATAGGTTCCAAGAGAGAAGCCATTCCGAGTGGTGTGTTCTTGGAGCATATACATACTCCGTCAGTCAAAGAAGATCCTTTCACCGAAGAAACTCCGCAGCCCAAGAGTGCCACAGATCCGACTGAAGTTGAAGTCCCAGCGGTGGTCGACTTGATCATGGAGGTTTTGGTAGTCATTCCCGACTGGACGATTCCGTATGTCGCATATATCTTGAGGAAAGAGCTTCCGGAGGATGAGGAAGAGGCTCGACAGATCGTCCGTCGATCTAAGGCCTTTACCGTCATCAAAGGACAATTATACAGAGAGAGCACGACTGGAGTCGGTCAGAAGTGCATAACACCAGAAGAAGGTCGACTCATCCTCAATGATATTCACTCGGGGACCTGTGGTCATCATGCGTCCTCCCGGACCATCGTGGCCAAAGCATACCGAGCCGGATTTTACTGGCCCAAGGCGAATGAGATGGCAAAGGAGATAGTGGATAAGTGCGAGGGATGTCAGTTCTACTCGAATATGTCGCACAAACCTGCGTCAGCTTTGAAGACCATCCCACTCGTCTGGCCTTTTGCAGTCTGGGGGCTGGACATGGTCGGCCCTTTGAGAACAGGACGAAGTGGCTTCACGCATGTACTGGTGGCAGTCGACAAGTTCACCAAGTGGATCGAGGCTAAACCAATCAAGAGCCTCGACACCGGTACTGCTGTTAGCTTCATCAGGGAACTAATATTCAGATATGGAGTCCCGCACAGCATCATTACGGATAATGGGTCGAACTTTGACTCAGAGGAATTCAGAACCTTCTGCAACTCCCAGGGCACACGGGTCGACTACGCATCAGTCGCCCATCCGCAGTCGAATGGACAAGCAGAGCGAGCTAATGGACTGATTCTCAAGGGACTGAAGCCGCGACTGATGCGTGATCTCAAACACGCGGCTGGAGCTTGGGTCGACGAACTTCCATCTGTACTCTGGGGACTGCGGACCACGCCCAATCGGTCGACCGGAAGAACTCCATTCTTCTTGGTCTATGGAGCCGAAGCAGTCTTGCCGAGTGATCTTCTCCACAATGCTCCTCGAGTCGAAATCTACAACGAAGCAGAAGCTGAACAAGCGCGGCAGGACGCAGTCGACCTTTTAGAGGAAGAAAGGGAGATGGCTCTGATCCGGTCGACCATCTACCAACAAGATCTGCGCCGTTTCCACGCCCGAAATGTGAGAGGTCGAGCCTTCCAGGAAGGGGATTTGGTTCTCCGAGTGGATCAGCACAAACCACACAAGCTTGCTCCTTCTTGGGAAGGCCCCTTCATCGTCACCAAGGTTCTCCACAACGGGGCGTACCGTCTTTACAACGTCGAGCATAATATCGACGAGCCCCGAGCTTGGAACGCGGAGCTACTCCGCCCATTTTACACTTAAGTTTTATCACTCGGATGAGTTGCAATAAAGTACTTCTGTAGCTCATGGGTTTAGAAATAATTGTGTCATCACTTTTTATTTTTGTCCACATAAAAACTCCCCCTCAGTGGGTGGCTTAGCCGCGAATCCGTTTCGCCTAAGTTTGTAAAAATCCTATCGAGTGGTGAGCCAGACTCTCACTCGGAGGCTTAGCTGCGAATCCGTTTCGCCTAAGTTTATCAAAATCCTACCGAGTGGTAAGCCAGCCTTCCACTCGGGGGCTTAGCTGCAGTCCAAGGACTCGCCTAAGTTTATCAAAATCCTACCGAGTGGTAAGCCAGCCTTCCACTCAGGGGCTTAGCTGCAGTCCAAGCACTCGCCTAAGTTGTCAAAATCCTACCGAGTGGTAAGCCAGCCTTTCACTCGGGGGCTTAGCTGCAGTCCAAGCACTCGCCTAAGTTTATCAAAATCCTACCGAGTGGTAAGCCAGCCTTCCACTCGGGGGCTTAGCTGCAGTCCAAGGACTCGCCTAAGTTTATCAAAATCCTACCGAGTGGTAAGCCAGCCTTTCACTCGGGGGCTTAGCTGCAGTCCAAGCACTCGCCTAAGTTTATCAAAATCCTACCGAGTGGTATGCCAGCCTTCCACTCGGGGGCTTAGCTGCAGTCCAAGTGCTCGCCTAAGTTATAAAAATCCTACCGAGTGAAGAGCAACCCTCTCACTCGGGGGCTTAGCTGCAGTCCAAGCACTCGCCTAAGTTATGAAAATCCTACCGAGTGAAGAGCAGCCCTCTCACTCGGGGGCTTAGCTGCAGTCCAAGCACTCGCCTAAGTTGTGAAAATCCTACCGAGTGAAGAGCGATCCTCTCACTCGGGGGCTTAGCTGCAGTCCAAGCACTCGCCTAAGTTATAAAAATCCTACCGAGTGAAGAGCAACCCTCTCACTCGGGGGCTTAGCTGCAGTCCAAGCACTCGCCTAAGTTGTGAAAATCCTACCGAGTGAAGAGCGATCCTCTCACTCGGGGGCTTAGCTGCAGCCTCGTGCTCGCCTAAGTTATCAAAATCCTACCGAGTGATAAGCCAGCCTTCCACTCGGAGGCTTAGCTGCAGCGTCGTGCTCGCCTAAGTTATAAAAATCTTACCGAGTGGAGAGCAACCCTCTCACTCGGGGGCTTAGCTGCAGCCCTGCGCTCGCCTAAGTTACAAAAATCCTACCGAGTGAAGAGCGACCCTCTCACTCGGAGGCTTAGCTGCAGCCCAGTGCTCGCCTAAGTGGGTTAAAGAATAAGTCGATTGCGGTACAGGCACCTTGCTTCGAACCTGCAAAAGACATTCCGAGCCGAAGGCAATCATATTCAAGTGCCAAATTCAAGTTTGAATCGATATCTAAAGGAACCGAAAGTGCTCGGGCGTCAAGCCTGTTAAGGTTTGTCGGTTACAATTCCACTCGGCATACCGAGGCAAATTTAAAGGGTCGAGTCAGAAGAAGTTTTTTACCCCTCCTGTGGAGGGCTGGAAGGTGCAACAAATTCATCAAGGTCAATTCCGTCGGCGATCCGAGTGGCAGCTGCAAGGAAAGTCTCCATAAAGGACCTGAAGTCATGCTTCTTGGTATTGGCCACCCGAAGGGCCGCCAGCTTCTCCTCTCGTGCATCTTTGCAGTGGACTCGGGCCAGACACAGAGCGACATCTGCACCACACCGAGCCGAGGACTTCTTCCACTCCTGCACTCGACCAGGGATCGTGTTCAAGCGGGCCATCAGCGACTCAAGGTCATTCTGAAGTGTCTCCTCAGGCCAGAGCGTCGAGTCGATGCGAGATGTGGCGGCCTTCAGCCTTGCGAGATAGTCCACGACAGCTGCGACACGAGACTCCAGTCGGAAAACATCCATGGCAACTTCGTCGTTCACCGGAGAATTGACGGGGTCAAGGTTTGGCTCCAGTCGGCTGGTTTCCTCTTCAAAGTTTTGACAAAATTCTGCAAGGGTGATCACTAAGTCAAGGGGATAGTCGAATGGAAGAAGCCACAGTTGGAAATATTTGCCAAACATGGAGGTTTACCTTCAAGCATAAGAAACAGCTTCTTGGCAAGGCCACTCAGGAAGGCCTCCAGTTCAGTTTTCTTCTCAGTCAATTTGCTGACTTGGTCGGTCAAGGCAGCTTTGTCAGTTCTCAGTCGACTGACTTCCTTGTTGGCAATCCCAAGAGCAGTTTTCAGATTGGTATTGTCTTGTTCGAGCTTGGTGAATGAAGCTAACTTCTCGTCAGCAAGCTTGATCTTCTCAGCTAGCTCAAGGTCTTTCTTCTGCTGGGCCTCCCTTACCTTACCTGCAAGTTACAGCGAGATCAGATGCCGAAACAAGCAAGGGGAAAAGCAGTCGTCAGGGTCTCACCAAACATACCTTCGGTCTCCTCCTTTGCCTTTGTCAGCTTCTCCTGAACCAGCTTCAAGCTCAGCTCGACTTGAGTATGTTTTTGTTCCAGCTCTGAGTAGCGAGCCACAAGATCACAGGAGTTCTGCGAAGAACCAATCGACTAAACGTCAAATGTAACTCACTTCCGAGTGAAAAAGGGAAAAACACACGTTTCTAAGACTACAGCCGAATACAAGCATTCGACCGTAGTCTCGGGGACTACACCCAGTGGGTGCACTCAGCGTGCCCCCACTAATCCTGTTGAAGACAAAGTCGACCAGTCGACCTCAAAAAAAAAAACAGTGTGCGAGACGCATTCTCTAAGACTGTGATCAACTGCAAGCAGTCGACCACAGTCTCGGGGACTACACCCAGTGGGTGCACTCAGCGTGCCCCCACCGGTTTGCGAAATCCAGTCGACCAGTCGACTGACAGAAAGATTGACATCATAAAGCCTAAGGCCGACTGCCAGCAGTCGACCTTAGCCTTGGGGACTACACCCAGTGGGTGCACTCAGCGTGCCCCCACCGGTTTGCGAAATCCAGTCGACCAGTCGACTGACAGAAAGATTGACATCATAAAGCCTAAGGCCGACTGCCAGCAGTCGACCTTAGCCTTGGGGACTACACCCAGCGGGTGCACTCAGCGTGCCCCCGCTAACACGGAGTTTATTCGACACACCCAGTGGGTGACTAATATAAATTCCGGAAAAGAAAAGTTTTTGGTAGCATATCCAACAGAACAAACAGCGGTCGACTGACCTGGACATTGCTTTGGAGGGCAGAACTGGCGTCATAAGCTGCCTGGCTCGCGTCCCGGATGGTCTTCAGCTGCTCCATCATGAGTCCCGCCTGGCGTATCGCCTCCTTCGCTGCGCCAGCTTGGTCCTCTGGGACGTGGTGCGTCATGAAGAGGGAAGGCTGTTGAGCACTCGTCAGTGGATTCGCGAAGGTCACCGTGTGTCGAGTGGTGTTCTCTTCCTCCACAGTCAGAATTTCAGGCGCCGGCACATCCTGAGGCACCTTACTGGCGGACGCTTTCCGACTCCTCCTGTGCTTCAGCGGCTCTTCATCCTCATCATCATCAGGAAGATCGATAACAGTGTTGGGTGGAGCTGCGGAGAAGGATCAGGATCAGAGATCGCGAGTCAGTCGACTAAGAATGGTATTAAGAACACAGTACCTGGATTCGAAGTTGCTGCATCCTCCATCTCGTGGTCATCGGCCCGGGCCGAGGTCTCAGAAGTAGCAGCACTGCAACTCCAAAGGATCAGTCGACTAACCTCAGCGTCGACCAGAGATAAAGTTCGCACAGAATAAGAAAATATGAGCAACACAATTACCCTGATATGGTGGGGATGGACACCTTCATCTTCGGCAGGAGCTTGGTCGGCTTCGATGAGGCCGCCCTGGGCTGCTTCGGCGCCTTTTCAGTCGGCGCCGGAGAGGTGGTCCGAGGGCGCTTGGTCGACTGAGTGGCGGTCACAACCCCCTTCCCATGTTCGGTCGAAGGGTCGTGGACAAGCTTCGACCGCCTTTCTGAGCGCGGTGGAACGACCTCCTCCTCCTCTTCTTCCTCGTCCTCGATGTCATCTTCATCACCTTCATCATCGTCATCGTCGTCATCATCCCCTGCAGCATCCGAGTCCCATTCCTCCTCTTCCTGGCTCTCGCCCCCGCTCGCCTCGCCCCCGCTCGCCTCGCCTTCCTCAGTCGAAGCTTGTGCCCCATTGGGCATCGAGTACAGCTCGGTGAAGGCCTAGCAGATGCCCAAACAAGGATCAGTCGACCAGTCGACAGGGTTAGCAGAAATGAATACGACAAGGACACAATGGAAAGCAGAGCAAGTGTACCTTGTTTGGGTCGCTGTTGTGGTCGAGTGGAGGAATCCTTCTGGCTCCGCGCGGGTTGTCCCTGTTTCCGGTAACGGCTACCATCCATCTTTCCAGAGTGGCATCGTCGACTTCTTCTGGATGGACTCTAGTCTCGTCTTCGGGCCCACAGTACAACCACATGCAGTGGCTCCGGAATTGAAGGGGTTGGATGCGACGCTTGAGGAAGACCTCCAGAAGATCCATGCCCGTCACCCCCTCCCGAACCAACTGCACCACGCGCTCCATCAACATCTTCACGTCGGCTTTCTCCTCCAGAATCAACTTCAGAGGGGAGGGCTTGTTCACTCGGTCCATGGTAAACAGAGGGAGTCCACTCGACTGCCCTGGCGTCGACTGGACCTGACAGTAGAACCAAGTCGACTGCCAGCCTCTGACGGACTCGGGAAAGGACATGGGCGGGAAGGTGCTATTATTCCTCACCTGAATCCCCAGGCCCCCACACATTTGGACGACTCGGGTCTTCTCATCACCTGGGCTCGCCTTCTTCACGGTCTGAGAGCGACACGTGAAGATACGTTTGAACAAGCCCCAGTGCGGTCGACAGCCCAAGAAACCCTCACACATGGACACGAATGCAGCAAGATAGGCAATGGAGTTTGGGGTAAAGTGGTGGAGCTGCGCTCCAAAGAAATTCAAGAAGCCACGGAAGAAAATGCTTGGCGGCAAGGAAAACCCACGATCAACATGAGTGGCCAGAAGCACACACTCACCCTCTTCTGGCTGTGGCTGCCACTCCTTCCCCGGCAACCTCGCAGCTCCGTGAGGGATCAAGCCCTCGTTGGCCATGTCGAGGAGGTCCTTCTCCGTGATGGTCGACTGGATCCAGTCTCCTTGGACCCAGCCTTTCGGCAGGCGGGATCTGGACGAGGACCCTCTGCGGCTGGTGGATCTCCCCTTCGCCTTCTCCGATGCCGACGCCTTCTTGGCACGCTCCAGCACCGCCGTCTTCTCCTTGGCCATGGTCGCCGGTGAGATGCACGAAGGGAAGTGGTGCGGGGGCGAGAGCGAGCACGCTGAGCAGGGAGGAAGGAAGCAGAGGGAGAGAGGGAGAATGCTGAGGCGCAGCACAGAAATCCTCGCCGGGCACATTTATAAGGTCCCTTCCGAGTGGCTGACATGTGGGCCCGGTCGATCTAATCATATCTGGGAGCAGTTATGAGGACTGGATACGTGGCGAAAAAGGCGGCGCGGAGATCGAGGCGTCTATGCCCCGTCCCACCGAACGCCGCGGTCTGCCCCGCTTCGCGCGCGCCCCCAAATTTCGCACCCCGCGGAATCCGCGAGCAACAAATCAGTCTGTCAGACGCGGTGTTTCCGGCGATCCGTCGCCCGGAGATCGTCGAAGTTCGAAAGATCACTCGACGCAAAAATAGAATGTATCGAGTCGACCGAAGACAAATTGCTCCCTGTCAACGAAGAGATTCTTTGATCCAGAACAGCGCACAACTAGAGCGCAAAGGTTAATCGGAAACGACATCAACTCCTTCTTCACTCGAAGCCTCAATCCATTCGGGGGCTAATGATGGGGTTATGTACCTAGGGTAGGGTCATGGACCTGTTCCAAGTAACTTACCCTAGGACATCCCTAGAAGAGGTCGCCTTCCAGTCGACCAACGAGGATTCACTCGACTGGCCTGAAGGACTCGACCACGAAGACTCACTCGACCACCAGGAGGTCAAGAGGCACTCTGCACCGCAACGGCCTGTAATTAAGTAGACTTTATGATAGTAAAGGCACTTTATGTGGGGCGTTACCAGTAACGCCCCAGACTTAACTCACCTTAAACCCTCTCCTACGTGGGTTGGCTGGGGTCCTGGCGCACTCTATATAAGCCACCCCCCTCCACAGGCAGAAGGGTTCGGCACCTTGTAATCCGTACATTCATAATCCACTCGACCGCCTCCGGGCTCCGAGACGTAGGGCTGTTACTTCTTCCGAGAAGGGCCTGAACTCGTACATCCTTTGTGCTTACAACCTCTCCATAGCTAGGACCTTGCCTCTCCATACCTACCCCCCACTCTACTGTCAGGCTTAGAACCACGACAAATACCAATATGTATTTGGATTTGAAGGATATTTTCTGGTGGACTGGAATGAAGAAGGATATTGCGGAATATGTAGCAGTTTGTGATGTATGTCAGAGAGTAAAGGCAGAGCATCAGAAGCCAGCAGGATTGTTACAGCCATTGCCAATACCAAAATGGAAGTGGGATTAGCTAGGCATGGATTTTATTACAGGATTGCCCATAACACGTTCAAGTATGACTCGATATGGGTTGTAGTCGATCGTTTGACAAAGGTAGCTCATTTCATTCCAGTGAAGACTACCTATACCAGTGCCAAGTTAGCAAAGATATACATGACCAGGATCGTATGTCTGCATGGAGTTCCAAGGAGCATTGTATCAAATAGAGGAACCCAATTTACCTCAAAGTTCTGGAATCAGTTGCATGAAACTTTGGGTACCAGGCTGGAGTTTAGTACAGCTTTCCATCTGCAGACAGATGGACAAACCGAGAGAGTCAATCAGATTTTGGAGGATATGCTAAGAGCTTGTGCACTAGATTATGGATCTAGTTGGTACGAGAATTTGCCATATGCAGAGTTCTCATATAACAACAATTATCAATCCAGTTTGAAGATGGCCCCTTTCGAAGCCTTGTACGGAAGGAGGTGCAGGACCCCATTGTCGTGGGATGAGGTTGGAGACCGCCAGCTGTTTGGACTGGATATGATTAAGGAGTCTGAACAGAAAGTAAAATTGATTCGTGATAGGCTCAAGGTAGCCCAGTCCAGGCAGAAGAGTTACGCAGATTCAAAACACAAGGAGACAGTTTACGAAGTCGGAGACCGAGTTTATCTTCGAGTATCTCCACTTCGAGGAGTTAAGCGCTTTGGAGTTAAGGGAAAGTTAGCGCCACGTTTTGTAGGACCATACAAGGTTTTGGAGCATATGGGGGAAGTAGCCTACAAGTTGGAATTTCCCGAAGGATTGTCAGGAGTTCATGACGTGTTCCATGTTTCCCAGTTGAAGAAGTGCCACGCAGAGAAGGCTGATATAACATTGAGAGGTACAGTGCCGCTGGAAGCGATTCAGTTGGACAGTGATTTGACTTATGAGGAGAAACCAGTCAAGATTCTTGAGTATGCTAGCCGAGTCACCCACAACAAGGTTATCAAGTTTTGCAAAGTTCAGTGGAGCCACCACACCGAGGATGAAGCCACCTGGGAGCGAGAGGAAGATTTGCTGAAGGACCACCCTCACCTATTTTCTAGCCAACCCGAATCCCGAGGGCGAGATTCATCTTAAGGGGGGGTGGGTTCGTAACATCCCAAATTTTCAATTTGGAATCTTATACAATAGATCATCATTGCATATCATATTTTATTGCATTTTGGTTGATCCCAGAAATTTCACGCAACTCAAGGACCATCGGAGAGAGTTGGGGATTTCGCTATTTTCATATTTGAGTTTTCTCAAATTTTGAAAATAGGATCGTTTGATTTTATTTATTTTATCTTCAATTATTTCTATTACAAAAATATGAGAGAGGGAATAAAATGACTTTCCCAAAATAAAGAAATATTGAGGATTCAATAAAAATTCAAATAAGATTTTATTTTGGTTTTATTTGCTATTTTATTTGAATTTAGGAAAATGCACATTTTTCAAAATTGCATTTAGGCCCCAAATAAATGTTCATCCTGTGCGGCTTGATTTTAGAAGCCGGGGGAAATTTATTTCGGGATTTTTGGAGTCCGTTTAGTATTCCTTTTGTTCTTTTTTCTGAACGTAACAATTTAAAAAAAACACGAACCGACCTATCGGGCCGTGTCCGACCCGGACACCTGGCCCGGCCGGCCTTATAAGCCGGGGGAGCCCAGCCAAGCCATCCCCAAACCCTAGCGCGCCTCACCGCCGCCTCGCCTCGCCGCTCGCGCCGCCACCCCGCGCCTCCCCTCGCCGCCCGCCGAAGCCGCCACCCACCGCCTCGCCTCGCCGGAGGTTGACTCCGCCCCGCCGCCGGTTTTTCTCTAAAAAACCATTTGGTTTTCCGTCTATTTTTCATTCGGTTTTTTAGATTCATTTTTTTATAGATCACTTTTTTCGGTTTATTTATTTAGCGAGCGTTTGCTCGTTCGTTTGTTTTAACGAACGCGTGCATCATTTAGATCCATATAACGAATGTTCGTTCGTTAATCTTTTCGTCATTTTTCTTTTTCTCGGATTAAATCTGCGATTTTTCTGATTGCGATTCCTGATCCGATTTTCGTTCTAGTATAACTTTTCGCTCGTTTATCGGAATCAGGTGATTCAAGCGCCTGGAGTTTCATCTCGAAACCCTCTTTCCGTTTAACCAACTCAAACAAGTTTTTTCCTCTGTAAAAATTGCCCTAGATCCAGAATAGTAAACGAAGCCTGTTTCTTTTGCCGTTTGTCTTTCGTGGTTTCGTTCGATTTGGTTCTTTTTGCCAACCGGAGTTCTTAAGTTGAACTTTCTGGTTAGATCTCTTATTTGAGTTTTACCTGTGCATTAGTTGAGTACTTATTGTATGCTTGTTTGTTTGCGATAGAGTACCTGGAGTGCGCCGCTTGCTACTTCGAATCACTAGGTTTTGCGGATCATCAGCAAGGCAAGTAACACTTTGATCATACCTCCTACTACCCAGTTTTTATTGCATTAGATCAGTCCTCACACATTGCATGATTAGGATCTAATTAAATTGTGGGTTTGGGAAGTAGTTGAGGTAGTACCTATTACCTGTTTATTATCAAACCTTTGGGAGTTACTTCTACGTTTGCTTATTATGCCATGCTATGCTAGTAGACGTGGATTGGGTGAGTGAAATCCATGACAGATGTGAGATTGTTAAATTAATGGTTTATCTAAGGTGGCAACTTAAATACACATCTGGGTGGATTGAGGCACCTGGGTATTGCAGCGATTGCCTGTTTTTATTTTGGACCGCCACCCAGGCTAAAAGGGATCATGAGATTATTCATGCTAGAAACTTCCATGTGCAGCCACAAGCTACTATGGTCTCTAGCATAGTTGACTAAGTTGTGCGAACTCTTACAGTGGTAGACTAGCAGATGTAGGGGAAAGTAGGTGTAACGGTCTACCCGATCGTAAGGTGCTAGCGCTTCTGAAAGACTATATCTTGTTCTTCCATTTCTGAAACATCATGTAGTGTGAGAATCCCAACGGAGGAGATCGAGTCTTGTGGGGAAAAGTGCGCAAACCTCTGCAGAGTGTATAAACTAATCATGGTTAGCCGTGTCCCCGGTTATGGACATCTTGAGTATCTAGTACTTGGATTATCATGTGAATCTCATCATGTTACTCTAATTAATTTTGTTGGGTTTTAATGATGATGCTTAATTGGGATTGAGAGGGTGTCTACACTCTCAATGTTTAACAACTACCATGATAGTTAAATAAAATTTATTCCTTTGCAGTAGGGAAAAATTGGCTTTACGCAAAACTGTAACCATAGAGCTTTCCACCAGCCAAATATGCATGTAGTATAGTCTTATTCCTTCATTGCTCTCTATGTGTTACATTGCCAGCATATTCCATGTGCTGACCCGTTTCGGGCTGCAACGTTCATGTTGCAGACTTTTCAAACGACGAGTAAGGTGCCTTTTAGGTCGTGGTTCTATACTCAGTGATGCCGTTGGAGTTGATGGACTCACTTATCTTCCAAGCCTTCCGCTGTTATCATTATTAGATGGCCTTAAGCCATATTTATTGTAATAAGTTCACTTTTGAGACACTCGATGTAATAAGTGTGTGATTTCTACTCTATTATAAATCCTTCGAGTACTGTGTGGTGTCAGCATTACTGATCCAGGGATGACACCTGAGCACAGAGATTGGACCGTTTGAGGTCTGGTCGCTACAGTTGTTTTCAGCAGAATTACCATGGTGTTATTTATGTGCAGGAGCAAATGTTCTCGGAATGACCTGAAACTTCACGGAGCCACTTTTCAGAAAATAATAAAAATACCTGCAAAAGATGAAGGCCAGGGGGCCCACCACCTCTCCACAAGGGTGGGGGCGCTCCTGCCCCCCTAGGGCGCGCCCCCTACCTCGTGGGCCCCCTGTTGCCTCTCCGACTCCAACTCCAACTCTATATATTGAGTTTCGGAGAGAGAAAAAACAGAGAGAAGAAACCATCACGTTTTACGATACGGAGCCGCCATCAAGCCCTAAAACCTCTCAGGAGGGCTGATCTGGAGTCCGTTCGAGGCTCCAGAGAGGGGTATCCTTCGCCATCATCATCATCAACCATCCTCCATTACCAATTTCATGATGCTCACCGCCGTGCCTGAGTAATTCCATCGTAGGCTTGCTGGACGGTGATGGGTTGGATGGGATCTATCATGTAATCGAGTTAGTTTTTTTAGGGTTTGATCCCTAGTGTCCACTATGTTCTGAGATTGATGTTGCTATGACTTTGCTATGCTTAATGCTTGTCGCTAGGGCCCGAGTGCCATGATTTAAGATCTGAACCTATTATGTTTTCATCAATATATGAGTGTTCTTGATCCTATCTTGCAAGTCTATAGTCACCTATTATGTGTTATGATCCGTTAACCCCGAAGTGACAATAATCGGGATACTTACCGGTGATGACCGTAGTTTGAGGAGTTCATGTATTCACCATGTGTTAATGCTTTGTTCCAGTTCTCTATTAAAAGGAGGCCTTAATATCCCTTAGTTTCCGTAAGGACCCCGCTGCCACGGGAGGGTAGGACAAAATATGTAATGCAAGTTCTTTTCCATAAGCACGTATGACTATGTTTGGAATACATGCCTACATTATATCAATGACTGGAGCTAGTTCTGTGTCACCCTAGGTTATGACTGTTACATAATGAACCGCATCCGGCATAATTCTCCATCATTGATCCATTGCCTATGAGCTTTCCATATATTGTTCTTCGCTTATTTACTTTTCCGTTGCTATTGCTACCATCACTACAAAATACCAAAAACATTACTTTTACTACTGTTACCTTTTGTTACCGTTATCACTACTATCATATTACTTTGCTACTAAATACTTTGCTGTAGATATTAAGTTTCCAGGTGTGGTTGAATTGACAAATCAGCTGCCAATACTTGAGAATATTCTTTGGCTCCCCTTGTGTCGAATCAATAAATTTGGGTTGAATACTCTACCCTCGAAAACTGTTGCGATCCCCTATACTTGTGGGTTATCACGCTCCACAACTTCAACGGTACACCTTCAAGACGCCCCTGCTAGGTGCTGTCTAGGGCCGTCGCGGACGCGACGAGCCACCATCCGTATATCTCTGCATCCATAATCGCCTCCGTCGACCCAACCTCGAGGACTCCGCCTCTGCAGTGACATGTACCGAGTCGCCGCCACCGGAGCTCGCCCCTGTGTTGTGAAATCATCATCATCACTTCTGTATTTTCGCCTCCGGGTGATCCGCTGTCGTCGCCTGCCATGGGTGAGCTGCCATCAGGGAGCTGCAGGGTGCCTCCACCGTTGAGCGCATGTGCCACTATTGTCGGCCCCGCTTCACTCCGCGGCTGCTTCCTCCATCGCACGAGCCTTGCTGACCCGCCCCCTCCTCCTTTGTTGTGTCACCATCGGTGACTCACCAACCATGGCCCGGAAGTGGATACAAGCATGACTCGGGACTATTCGGGCATAGATTCCTCCAAGCTGGCCATGATCCAGAAAGTGGGGATGGGCGCGGGCTCGCCTCGCGGGTGCCTCTCTGTTGTTGCGCCCGGCTTGAACCGCCCCGTCTCCGGCCAGGTCATACCGCCCCGTCTTCGGCCGGGCCTCGTATGATTTCCCCCACTGTCAAACCGCCGTCATCGCTCACAAACCACCGCTTTCATCGCGGCCTACCTCGATGGACTGCTACCTCCGCTACTGAGACTGGTGAGCCGCCGCCTCCGTGGCCTTGAATCTTCGTTGCTCTGAGTTGCCTGCTGCTTCTGCCTCAGCTTCTCTGCAAGCCAGCACTTTGACTGTCTTCTCTAAAATACAATGCGTGTGTGTACTCCATTGACCTAGTCACCACTACTGCCGTGCCACCTCTGCCTCAGCTAGTTTTTGTTGTGTGTCGCTGCTACGCCAAGTCGCTACTCCTGCCATGGGCATCGCCTGTACTATGCCGTATTAACCTACTGATTTTTGTGCGGTATGGAAGGGTCGCTGAAGATCAAGTCCTAAGGTCACAAGTGAAGGTTCACATCATCAAGACATCTGCTTGTGCTGCTACTTTCCACGTTGTCACGAAAGCATTATTTATTTGTAATGATTGCCTTAAGATTAGAGGAGAAGATTCCTCCTGGTGATCTGGTGCAAATCAACCAAAGATGAGCATACAATGTTAAAAGTAATGGTGGAGAGTTAAGGCTGGAACTACCTTGATGGATTAAGCAGGACTTTCAAGTACTGCTCCTGGTGGTCGATGTCAAGAGACAATGATAGATGGTATACAATAAATTCATTGAAGACCGGAGTCTGTGAGAATGGGGGACAAGACCCATTTAAAAACTAGATGGATTACAACATTACCAGGTTATCCAAGGACGGTATATACGGATCATCGTTCATCCGAATATATCAGGTGATATCTCTCTAAAACTTATTTTACTAGCACATATTGTTTCTATCATAGAACAAAATACTTTGATTTGTATATTTTTATATACAGGACCACTATTCATTACAAATGTGGTTTATACCACGGGTATGCAGCGCTGGCTGATAATACTCCGCCTAGAGATAGTCCGGGACATATTACGTGATGAGTGGACGAACACAAGCCGCCGCCCTTGCGGTCCGGCCCACATCGACTTGCTGGGATCGTGTTTGCTCGCTGTTCAATGGACGTGCACAAATCGCTGCACCCGAGGCCTGGTCTACACCGACCTATCTGCATGATCTGTTTATTGATTATGAGCAAGTCCCTGTTTGGGTAGCCCGGTTTTCTTCCAACAAATTGGAGGAAAATTATCATTATTCATCGTCTACGCTGGATGGCTCAATAGACATGCGCAGAAGTCGCTGCCACTACGGTTTGCTTAACTTCAAACAGCCAGTTGGAAGGAACCATTGGCCGAGTTGCTGCCACGGCTCATACAGGATCATTTATAACCCGCCGCAGTCACCTCAACCTTTTGTGGATTCACATCGTGTTATCAACACCAATGATATATACCTTTTGCTATGGTTAAATACGGAGAATCTCAAGACAACTCCTTGAGTCGTCTCAAGACTTGGGGGCTACGATGACATGACTCAGCAAATATTGCCAGTTTCAGCAAATTCAAGAACCCCAGGACGATGGAGGGAAGATAACCCAGCCCTGGAGGCTACTGCCTTATTGGCGAATATTTAAAGGCCGTCAGAAAATTTCTGGCTTAAAAAGAAGGATTCCGGTTTAAAATCTGGCTATTAAGCCTATATTATAAGAGCACAGCTCTGTTACCTTGGTAATCCGGCTATCAAGCCCATATTATAAGATCACAGCTGTGTTACCTTGGTAATCCGGCTATCAAGCCCATCTTATAAGAGCACAGCTCTAGTTACCTTGGTAATCCGGCTATCAAGCCAATATTACAACTTCATATGAGCATGGCTCTGATTTATTTAAGGCTTCATGCCCGGATCAAAGAGACCAAAGAGAGTCTGTTGCATAGCACAGCTCAAACATAGGTACCCCTTGGGCACAACCCACATAATCACTTGGGGCTTGGTCGTATTCGAACCATAGCTACACCTCTTCATTGGCGGAAGGCCACCAGGGAAATCACTTGGGTGCTTGGTCGTATTCGAACAATAGCTACACCTCTTGATCGGCGTAAGGCCACTAGAGAAATCACTTGGGGCTTGGTCGTATTCGAACCATAGCTACACCTCTTGATCGGCGTAAGGCCACCAGGGAAATCACTTGGGGGCTTGGTCGTATTCGAACAATAGCTACACCTCTTGATCGACGTAAGGCCACCAGGGAAATCACTTGGGGGCTTGGTCGTATTCGAACCATAGCTACACCTCTTGATCGGCGTAAGGCCACCAGGGAAATCACTTGGGGGCTTGGTCGTATTCGAACCATAGCTTAAACCCTCTTGATCGGATCAAGTGCCACATACATATACATCATCATATATTGCATCATGCATTGCATCATCATTACGTCATCATAGCATACATCATATGTGCCTGGATATACCGGTTTATATGGCAGGAATCGGTTTTCAAACCAGGTTATATTATTCAAATCTTTAATGGCCAACATGGCTGGAATTTTTATTATTATGGTTATCAAAAACCAATATTATGGTTGAGGTTTTAAAAGTCGCTTCAGCGCAATGGCTATTATTTTATCAATGGATATGATTTATTCTACAATGGAGGAAATAATCCCGAGTCGCTGCAAGATTATGACCCGGCACTTGGGGGCTACATTATTCAAATTGAGATTACATCAAATATGCAAGTCCCATGTCACTGCCAGCATGCACCATGACACTTGGGGGCTAATGCAAAGTCATTTTTTGATTACCTTATTGAAGACCCGACTCATCACATTGTAATGAGCCGGCCCTTGGGGGCTACCAATTGCTCCTGTCAACAATTCAAGGTACACAAGTCTTAATCCATTATATTGAAGGGTCCACTCCTCAGTTGGTAAAGCACAACACTCTTAACCTTGTGTACGTGGGTTCAGGCCCCATGATGGGAGTTACATCATATGATGTTATTTTCAATAAAGTATATAGAAAGTCTCAGCTTAGTATTATCTTACTGAGTCGGCCCTTGGAGGCTACACGTTGCTGTTAAAGTCTACATGATCATATTTTCAAAGTCCCTGCTCATTATTTACAAAATGACCCGTCCCTTGGGGGATACACTGGTTGAACTTTTTATGAGCATCGGGCAATTACAAGTCCCAGGTTGCTACAGGCATGACAACCCGGCACTTGGGGGCTACATATGTGGAATACTCAGTTCTGACTGGTGATTGAGATGAACAACCGAGATTTCTTCAAGCTTGTGACATTCATATTGAAGCAATTCTTAAGATGTTACTACGTTACCTTCTTAAAGACTGGGGGGCTACAAGTGATAGGCATATAAGAGGTATATTTTCAAGCTTGATGTTAACTACAGTTATAACCCGGTGCCATCAAAATTTAGAAACCGGCAAGTTCTACATCCTTAAACTGGCTGAAGATCAGATGAGTATTTCAAGGACCAATATTGTTGTTAAGCATTGGGAGCTGAGTCAAATGAATTATTCTTCATAATATTTTTCTGTGACAAACCAATGTCAGCAAATTGATTACGAAGCTGGCTATTGACCCGGATGTTCTAGAAGAAGGAAATGATAAGAACTTAAGGATGATCAGGATCAGTTTAACATGGATAAATCCAAATTAAACTGGGGGCTATGTCGGGGATATACCACGCCGTATGACCCGGCCAGAGTTATAACCCGGCTGGGTCTTGGTAACCCGGCAGGCAATCATAACCCGGCAGACCATCATAAACCGACAGACAGTCATAACCCGGCAGAAAATCATAACCCAATTGACAGTCATAACCTGGCAGACAGTCATAACCCGGCAGACAATCATAACCTAGTTGACAGTCATAACCCGGCAGACAGAGTCGCCTCGGACGTTATGAAGCCCAAAACATTAAGAGGCCCATGAAGAGAAGTCATGATAGTTTAAGTCTTAATCCGAGTTGGACTCTACATGTAACCCACCCCTTCAACTTATATAAGGAGGGGCAGGGCACCCCAAGGAGGGAGAGAAAATAATCTTAAGGGTTAGGCATAACTGGGAGAGCCGGTTTACGACGACTCCCTCATGATGATAATGAGACCTAGCCACAAACAGCATGTAGGGTTGTTACCGGATGATGTCTCCCGGGGCCCGAAGCTGTCTAAATCCTTGTCTTGTGTTGCGTCTCTCGATTCTGCTCAACCCCTCTCAAGCTACCACATAGATGCATTGGCCTCACGACTAAGTCCTCACACTAGGACATCTGTCATGACAATTCCATGAGAGTATGAGTTAGAGTGCATTGCTTCTCTGACACATGTGTTGATGTCTTGTGAATCAGCTGGAGATGCTCTCCTTCTTCCTGATCGAGCTGAGCCTCGTGGAATACATCAATTCTGGACGCGACGACCATGTACGTTGCTCAGTGCATGCTCAATGGGTGCTGGTCCTGGAACAAGTGTCGTGAGCTCCACACAAAGTACTCGGAAGAGCAGCTCTGGTGTGTAAACACACTTTGTACTTACTATCTTTCATTTAGACCAGACTTGAGTTCAGCAAGATCAACTTGGGTAATAGCTTTTGTACTGACGGTTGTTGTTTGGTTTGGTTTGGTTTGCAGGGACTATAGTTTGACGATTCGTCTACCATGTATCTTTGGCTGCGAACATCTTCTACAGGTATGACATTGTCCCACCTCTCTATTCTATTTTGCTACTCTTCTCCCTACATCCGAGAAAATTGGTGCTTAATCTGCTATTGATTTACAGTCTCTGTTCGTTAACACCAAGTCTAAATTGTTACTTTGATTTTTCCTGTTACTTAGGCTAGCTGTATGACCCGGGATGAGGAGGACCTGCTCACTGACCAGGACAAGCTACGAGCTCCCAGCTTGTCTAAACCAGGTATGATATTGGCCAACCTCTTTCGGAAGAAGGCCACAGTCGTGAGCCCCTCTGGATCGAAATAGGTATCCCTTTCCGCCTCTCTTTTTGGATTCACTCAATGTTTTGCCTCGTGGATTGGTACTGTAATGTGAAGTCTGGTCCTTGTTTACTTCCTATAATTGGATTGCGTGTTGTCCATTGTTACTTCCTATAAAGTCTGGTCCATTGTTATATACTTCTCATTGTAGGATGGCGAGTTGTCATAGCTGGAGCATGTCTCATAAGAGAGAGCAATGAAGTCGATTGTATTGTTAGGATAGTAGCAGATGTGCCATAATTGCCTTATTTTATATTCCCTCCGTTTCTGCTATATTCTTGTGTAAGGAAATGTATTCCTGAGATGATTTTGTTGTGTTATGTAAACCTGGGAGATGTGTTATGTGATGTGATATGATGGATGATTTGAATTCAACATGGAGTTTTCTTGATTTGAATATGAAACAATGTTGGATGACGTGTGTTACTGGGTTGAAGAGGTCTTGTGCCCAAACAATTTCGTCCATTTTTTTCAAAATCTGAGATCTAATATTGGACAAATAATTGGGCTGAAAAAGGCCACAGCCCAACAAGCATTGGATGTCTAAGAAATGACATGAAAAAGCCTAAAAAAAGGCTAAGGCCCCCCAAAACAGAAGAAGCTCAGAAAACAAGAAGGCTGAATTGTTGGGTATGGCCCATATAGCTAACCAAAATTAATAGGGAAAATATACTAAATGGGCTGAATTGTTGGGCTTGGCCCATGTAAAACACCAAATTGGACCGGGATGAATCTTATCAACGACCTTTTCAATTGGTCGCAATTTTGCCACGTCGGATCTGACGTGGCCTGGGTAAACAGCTAGTGACCAAAACAGAATGTCATAGGATCAACGACCTTTTGTTCTGGTCGTGGAATTTCACGACCTTTTCACATAGAAGGTCGTTAATTTCAGTTTACGACCGCCAGCTTTTGACCTTCTGTTTTTGGTCACAAAAAGGTCGCAAATGAAAAACAATGACCTTTCAGCGACCAATAGTGATGGTCGCAAGTTGACATATTTCTTGTAATGATATCCTCACCAAAAATAACCCAGAGCAATATCCTCCAGAAGACAACGACCCCAGAGTACTAACGGTCTTCGAGACTTTTGCTTCAAACAATAAGCGTAAAAGTGCACTCCGCGACATTGCCGAAGTCTGCCAAATCGCAACAACAAACCCTTGGAGCGACACGGCCATAAATTTCAATGCCGATGACGAACCAAAATTCAGGACAATCCGGGCACCAGCCGCCTTGGTCCTCAGTCTGATCATGGACGGCTTTCGGCTCACCAAGGTTCTCATGGACGGCGGCAGCGGACTAAACCTAATTTACGAGGACACACTTAGTAAAATGAAAATAGATAGAGCCGCATCAAGCAAAGTAGCACGACCTTCCGGGGAATTATTCCTAGTCGGGAGGCGCGATGTGCGGGAAAAATCACCCTCGACGTGGTATTCGGCACACCAGAGAACTATCGGACCGAAGAACTAACCTTCCAAGTGGCCCCTTTGAACAGCGGATATCACGCCCTAATAGGGCGAGATGCATTCACACGCTTCCAGGCTATACCTCACTATGGGTATATGAAGCTCAAGATGCCGGGGCCCAACGGCATAATCACTCTCGCTAGTGATCCAGACATAGCACTCCGCGCCGAAAACAAAACCGCATCACTGGCCCTTGAGGCATTATCTGAAGCACTCGCGGCCGAAGAATTAACCGCATTACGCTCCATGGTGGATAAGGATGACATGATCTTGGACAAACGACGACCCAAATCCACCTCCTTCAAACCAGCAGAAGAAATAGTCAAATTCCAAGTCCATCCAACGAACCCCAAGAAGACAGCATCTACCGGGGCACAACTAGACCCAACGGTCGACACCGCGCTACGAGAATTTCGGCGTGAAAATTGGGATATATTTGCCTCGCACCCTTCTGATATGCCAGGAATCCCACGTAGATTGCCGAACACAGCCTCGACATATTGAAGGGATATAAACCAGTCAAACAAACACTATGGTGTTTTTCCGAACCCAAACGTCAAGCGGTGGGGGAGGATCTAGCCAAGCTAATCGAGTCCGGATTCATTAGAGAAATAAAACACCCGTACTGGCTAACAAACTTGGTGATGGTGCCAAAGAAGGATAAATCATGGCGCCTATGCATCGATTTCAAAGACCTCAATAAGGCCTGCCCTAAGGATCCCTTCCCCCTCCCCCGCATCGACCAGATTATCAATGTCACCGCATGACACGATTCGCTATGCTTCCTCGACCCATATTCCGGATACCATAAAATCAAAATGGAGTCCGATCAAGCCACAACGGCATTCATTACCCCATACGGGCCATTCTGCTTCAACACCATGCCCTTCGGGCACAAAAACACCGGGGCCACCTACCAACGCATGATTCAAACATGCCTGGAGAAACAAATCGGCAAGACAGTTGAAGCATACATGGATGACGTCGTCATTAAAACTAGGCACGTCGACTCACTAATAGATGATTTACGTCTCACATTCGACAACCTCCATACATATGACATCAAGCTCAATCCAAAAAAGTGTGTTTTTGGCGTTCCTGCTGGAAAGCTGCTGGGCTTCATCATTTCCAATAGAGGAATTGAAGCAAATCCGAGCCTTGTCACAATTGGCCACACCAACGAACCTTAAATAGGTCCAAAAACTCGCTGGGTGTGTGGCAGCTTTAAGCCGCTTTATCTCCAGATTGGGGGAAAAGGCATTGCCATTGTATCGCCTCCTCCGGCGCACCGATCAATTCGAGTGGACGAATGCGGCAACAGCTGGACTGGAAGAAATAAAAACCCTTCTCACGAGCAACCCAATCCTGTCTGCACCGAACGTCGGTGAACCCATGTTATTATACATATCGTCAACACACCAGGTGGTGAGCGCCGTGCTCATTGTGGAACGAGACCAGGACAGACACAAATTCCCACTTCAGAAGCCGGTATATTACGTATACACCGTCCTCACACCATGCAAAAGCCGGTACCCTCATTATCAAAAGATAGCATACGCGGTCTTCATGGCATCTCGGAAGCTACGACACTACTTCCAAGAATGTTCTATCACGGTGGATTCCGAAGTACCACTCAATGATATAATAAACAAATGCGATGCTACGGGCCGGATAGCCAAATGGGCTATTGAGCTCCTTCCATTCGACATAACATACAAACCGCGCCGAGCCATCAAATCCCAAGTACTAGCGGACTTCGTCGCCAAATGGACAGAAGGCGAACTCCCCAAAGAGTATGGCACATATTCCAATTGGGTTATGTATTTTGATGGTTCCAAAATGCTAGCAGGATTAGGAGCGGGCGTCGTTTTAACGTCCCCCGCTGGAGACGTAGTCCAGTATGTACTCCAAATATTATACATGGACTCCAATAACGCAGCCGAATACGAGGCCTTATTACATGGTCTCCGGATGGCTGTCTGTATGGGCATACAATGCATGGAAGTGTGCGGTGTCTCAAACCTCATAATATCTCAAACAAATGGAGATTTGATGCCAAAGATCCAAAGATGGCGGCTTACCACAACGCTGTCCTAAAAATGTCGGCTCGATTTGAGGGGCTTGAGTTTCATCATGTGGCTCGAGAAAGTAATCAAGCGGAGGACGTCCTTGCTTGCATTGGCACCAAGTGCGACCCCGTCCCACCTAATATCTTCCTGGAAAGGCTCTTTAAGTCATCCGTGGTGTGGCAAGGGGAGAGCGGTAACACCAGTCCGGATCCGAACACACCCCCAGCCTCTGAACACAACGATATCATCGGGGAATCAGCCACTGAAATAACACCGTCGGCCGATCTAATCATGGCAGTCTTTGCCCCATGGACCGAACCCTTCTTGCACTACCTTAATAGGAAAGAACTCTCGGAGGACCAGAATGAGGCTCGCCGCATTGTTCGGCGCTCGAAGGCCTACAAGGTTCATGAAGGAGAGCTCTACAAGAAAAGCGTTACCGGAGTTCTTCAAAGATGTATCTTCGAGGAAGAGGGGCGGCAACTCTTGGCTGAAATTCACGCCGGACTCGGCGGCCACCATGCTGCAGCTCAGGCCCTTGTTAGCAAGGCCTTCCGTATAGGTTTTTACTGGCCGGCGGCCCGAGTAGATGCATAGGACCTTGTCCAATGTTGCATCGGATGCCAGCTATTCGCCAACCAAAGCCACATGCCCCCCACCGCTCTACAAACGATCCCCATCACTTGGCCTTTCGCAGTCTGGGGCCTCGATATGGTCGGACCCTAAAGGAAATATGCCCTAGAGGCAATGATAAAGTTATTATTTATTTCCTTATATCACGATAAATGTTTATTATTCATGCTAGAATTGTATTAACCGGAAACATAATACATGTGTGAATACATAGACAAACAGAGTGTCACTAGTATGCCTCTACTTGACTAGCTCGTTGATCAAAGATGGTTATCTTTCCTAACCATAGACATGAGTTGTCATTTGATTAAAGGGATCACATCATTAGGAGAATGATGTGATTGACTTGACCCATTCCGTTAGCATAGCACTTGATCGTTTAGTTTTTTGCTATTGCTTTCTTCATAACTTATACATGTTCCTATGACTATGAGATTATGCAACTCCCGTTTACCGGAGGAACACTTTGTGTGCTACCAAACGTCACAACGTAACTGGGTGATTATAAATATGCACTACGGGTGTCTCCGAAGGTACTTGTTGGGTTGGCGTATTTCAAGATTAGGATTTGTCACTCCGACTGTCGGAGAGGTATCTATGGGCCCTCTCGGTAATGCACATCACTTAAGCCTTGCAAGCATTGCAACTAATGAGTTAGTTGCGGGATGATGTATTAGGGAACGAGTAAAGAGACTTGCCGGTAACGAGATTGAACTAGGTATTGAGATACCGACGATCAAATCTCGGGCAAGTAACGTACCGATGACAAAGAGAACAACGTATGTTGTTATGCGGTCTGACCGATAAAGATCTTCGTAGAATATGTGGGAGCCAATATGAGCATCTAGGTTCCGCTATTGGTTATTGACCAGAGACGTGTCTCGGTCATGTCTACATTGTTCTCGAACCCATAGGGTCCGCACGCTTAAGGTTTCGATGACAGTTATATTATGAGTTTATGAGTTTTGATGTACCGAAGGAGTTCGGAGTCCCGTATGAGATCGGGGACATGACGAGGAGTCTCTAAATGGTCGATACGTAAAGATCGATATATTGGACGACTATATTCGGACATCGGAAAGGTTCCGAGTGATTCGGGTATTTTTGGAGTACCGAAGAGTTACGGGAATTCGTCGGGGAGTATATGGGCATTATTGGGCCATACGGGAATAGAGGAGAGGGGCCAAAAGGAAGGAGGCGCGCGCCCCCCCTCTGGTCCGAATTGGACAAGGGTGCAGCCCACTTTTCCTTGTTCCTCTCCCCCTCTTTCCTTCTCTCCTACTCCAACAAGGGAAGGAGGAGTCCTACTCCCGGTGGGAGTAGGACTCCCCCCTTGGCGCGCCCTCCTCCTAGGCCGGCCACCTCTCCCCTTGCTCATTTATATACAGGGGTAGGGGGCACCTCTTGACAACAATATGATCAAGTTGATCGTCTGTCGGTGTCAAAACCGGCGGATCTCGGGTAGGGGGTCCCGAACTGTGCGTCTAGGCCGGATGGTAACAGGAGGCAAGGAACACGATGTTTTACCCATGTTCGGGCCCTCTTGATGGAGGTAAAACCCTACGTCCTGCTTGATTAATATTGATGATATGGATAATACAAGAGTAGATCTACCACGAGATCAAGGAGGCTAAACCCTAAAAGCTAGCCTATGGTATGATTGTTGTATGATGAAGTTGTCCTACGGACTAAAACCCTCCAGTTTATATAGACATCGGAGAGGGTTAGGGTTACACAAAGTTGGTTACAATGGTAGGAGATCTTGAATATCCGCATCGCCAAGCTTGCCTTCCACGCCAAGGAAAGTCCCATCCGGACACGGGACGAAGTCTTCAATCTTGTATCTTCATAGTCCTGGAGTCCGGCTGAAGGTATACCCCCCTACCAATAATACCCCTAATCTAGGACTCCCTCAGTAGCCCTGAACCCTTCATGGCGACGAGTCGGCGCCGTTAGATTGTCTTCGGCATGCAAGGCGGGTTCCTCCTCCAAATTCTTTCATAAAAAGATTGGTAAACCCAAGGTAGGTGTCCGGCTCTGCAAAATAAGTTTCCAGTATTGTCACAGATAAAAATCAAATCAAAGCTAGTATTCCGCACATCACACTACGGCCAAAGCCTTTATTCGAATTCGTTTTTCCACTTTTCCACCCAACGTTTTGCGAGGCGGTTTCCTTGGCTATCGTCTTGTCAAAGCAGAGATCGTGTCCCCCATTACCGGATTCTCATCAATACGGACGTGGGTAACCCAACCGCGCCATTTATCACGGCGCTTGGGAGGCAAGCGAGTTTTACTAGGCTGGTGGGGACGCATAGTCGCATCCGCTCCATATAAGGGGATAAGGATCCACCTTTTTACCTACGCCTTCTTCCTCCTTTGCCTATCCATCTTCTGCGCACCCGAGCTCCAGCGCCCAAGCCCGCACTTCCTACCTCAACCTTCTCCAACAATGTCCGGAGCGGGAGGCAAGTGGATGGTCTCCTCCGTCACGGAGGGCCATGTCAAAAGGCTAAGGAAGGCCGGATACCTGTCCAAAGACATCGCGCACCGGCTTCCTGAGGAGGGGCAGCTTCTCCCCACCCCAAGGCCCCATGAGAGGGTAGTATTTCTTCCCCACTTCCTCCGCGGACTGGGTTTTCCTCTCCACCCATTTGTCCGCGGGCTCATGTTCTACTATGGCCTAGATTTCCACGATCTGGCCCCGAACTTCATCCTCAATATCTCGGCGTTTATCGTCGTGTGCGAGGCTTTCCTCTGCATCCGCCCCCATTTCGGCCTCTGGCTCAAGACCTTCAACGTCAAGCCAAAGGTGGTGCGCGGCAACCAGGCGGAGTGCGGAGGTGCCATGGCGGGCAAAATAGCCAACGTCCTATGGCTCGAGGGCTCCTTTGTGGAGACCTTGAAGGGGTGGCAGTCAGGGTGGTTTTACATCACCGAGCCACGCGATCCGAAGTGGATCGCAGCCCCTGAATTCCGATCCGGACCCCCTACGCGGCTCACGTCCTGGAAGGAGACGGGCTTGTCGTGGGGCGACGAAGAAGAGGTGACCGGACTGCAAAAATGCATCCAGTCCCTGGTGAACAAGCAGCTCAAGCTTGTCAACGTAGTCCAGGTCATGCTCGTCCGCCGGATCCTTCCGTGTCAAGAACGGGACTTCAATTTGTGGGAGTTCAACCCGGCGCAGCACCGAACTCTGAGCAGGCTCTTCGACACGACGTACGAAGATGTCTGGAAGGGGCTAACCAAAGGCGCCGAGGCTCCCACATCCGCCTCCGAAGACCGCGGATTCAGCTCGCAGCGTCCTGCTGGCGAGGTAAAATATTTTCATCTTTTACAGGATGTTAAGTTTTCTTCATAGTTTGACTCTATGCGGGATCTAAACTCCCTCACCTTTGACAGGATTGGCAGGCGAAGTCCGGACTGATTAACTGTCCGGCTCCCTTGCCCGAAGACCCAGCCCCTGCTCTCCTAGTGAAGCTGCTGGTTCCGGCACCTTATGTGGTGCCGGAGAAGAAGGCCAAGAAGAAGAAGGCCACGGGGACTCGAAAGAGTTCCCGGCATATGGTGGTGTCGGACTCGTCGTCCGATGAGTCCGAGACGCACTCCTCCCGTGAAGACGAGGAGGAGGAAGAAGAGACCTCTCCCCCTCCAGCGGGGGGAGGAAAGAAGAGGAAGGCCGCCCTAGTAGGGGAGGCCGAAGGGTCCAAGAAGAGGAAAACCCCTCCGCCGGACTACGCCCCCGACGCCGACGAGGACGAAGAGGAGTGGCCGGACAGGGCCAAGCGTCCGGCGAAATCGTAAGTGTTCGGATACCAGAGTAACTCATGATATTCCTTTTGTTGCGCAGCTTTCCCTAATGTCGAATATAATCATGCAGCCCGCCCAAGGACGGGCTCGACGAGTCGTCGAGCGGCTCCCTGGATTCATCGGACGTGAATTCAGTTCCGCCCGCTGCCTCCCCCTGTGCTGCGGATGACGCCGAAGTGGCGTCGCGACAAGCTCCGGGGCAAGAGGAGGTGGTCCAGGAGGAGCCGCGAGGCGACCTCCCGGACTCCAGGAGTAAAGGGGACAAGACCCCCCAGGGCTCCAAGTCCGGCTTTAAGCCGGACACCGCGCCGGAATCATCAACGGTTCCGGACCGCGGCAGGCGAACTCCTGCCAAGAGGAGCAAGCCTATTGAGCCGGCGTCCTCCGTCCAACCGGAGGCGCCGGACAATCTGCTGGAGGTGCTTAAGGGCGCCTCCATCGACGAGGAGCACCGTACCATCATGAGTACGGTGGTCCAGAAGGTTCGGTCCGCCAAAAGCGGACTTACTGAAGCTTGTGCTAGCCTTCTAACAGGCTTCGAGGTAAGTAGAAATATGTAAAAATATTACCGCATAGACAGTAGCCCCTGATGCTCTGTTTGGCGTTCGGAAAGAAAAGCCGAATAGAGGATCTATTAAATATCGCAGGAGTCTAACTAAAAAGGAGTCAATATACGTATGCAGGCTTCGCTGCTGGCCACCGCCGCACTGACTGCGGAGGTGGGTGCCCTGAAGCAGGGCCTCGAGCGGACCGAGCAAGAGCTCGGCCTTGCCAAACGGCAGCTCGAGGAGAAAGAAGGTAAGAGATACCTTATAGAAAAAATGCCTATAAGAAGACGCAATTGCAAAAAATGACAGGAGTATACTGCTTATTGTAGGGGCCACAACTGAGGTGGCGACCCTCAAGCAGGCGCTGTCCGAGGCCAAGAAGAGAGCGGCCACGGAGCGCACCGAGCGGGAGAAATTTGAGGCGCAGGTCGGCGAGGTGCAGCAAGAGCTTCAGGCTCTCATGAAAAAACATGAGAGTTTGGAGCTCGACTCGAAGACGCGAGCGTCCGAGCTTGCTGCGGCCCTTAAAACTGCCAAATCTGCCAAGGCCGAAGCCCAGAAGGCCCTCCAGGAATTGGATGCGGTGAAAAAGATAGCGGCGGGTAAGGCATTCTCTATGCAAAGCAGACATATAAAAGTAAACTACTTGTTACTTACCCGAATCCGGAGCTCTCCAGGGGCATTCGCAGATCTTCCCCGCAGCGTATCCGATGCCGCCGCATTCTACCGAGCCGAGGAAGGCAGCTCGACGGAGAAGGTGTTCTGGTCTCAGTACGCTGAGGCCGGACACCCTGTGCCCTTGAGCGACCAGCTGAAGCAGCTGGTCGAGCTCCACAAGGCGGCCGAACAGGCCCTGAAGGGCTTCATAGTTCGGCTGTGGCCTGGAGAGGCCCTGCCTGGGAGCTACTTCGGACTGGTGCGGCGGCTGGTGGAGGCTTGTCCAAGGCTCGAGGTCATCAAGCGCTCCGTCTGCATCGAAGGTGCCCGTAGGGCCCTTGCCCGTGCAAAGGTGCACTGGGGTAAGCTGGACGGTGAGAAGCTTGTGAGGGACGGGCCGCCGCCGGGGAAGGAGCATCGCAAGCCCGAGAACTATTACAAGGATGTTCTGGCCGGTGCCCGCCTTATGGCGGATGAATGCACCAAGGATGTAATTTTTGAATGAACTCGCTCGTGTTATCCTGTGCGCTGAAAACTTGTTCATATGCGCTAAGCAATGCTTGAATTTAAAATATTACTTTCTGTGCGGCCGTTTATCAAAAAATTGAGAGATGGCCAGTCGTCGGCTTCTGCCCCCATGCCACTAGTGCTGGGGTGTTCGGGATAAACCTGAGCGCTCTTTTTCCCATGATTGGGTCCGTCGAGGGAGGCGCTCAGCACAACGAACAAGGCAATCGGACTATAATGCTTGAACACTCTCACTTAGCCATAGAACTCTATAATTTTAAATTTCGGCGAAGCCCCTAGTATTCGGAAGACCGAGTTCGGGGCGCTATCCACGCCTTGGCCGGACAAAGCCGGTTCCTCGCTCGAAGCGGCATAAGTCTTTAAGGACTCGAAAAACCTCTCGAACAGCGACCGGTCTCTCGCCTCATCATGACAGTCAGTTTTAGCTTTCTCTACTGAGGTGCTCAGCCCAGCTCAACTGGGGCACAATCGCAGTAGTTCTCCTAGTGCTACCTTAGCCGATATAGCGGAACGTAAGGCACCAAAACATAGGAGCCGGGCAAACCCAACTATTGACCCAAATCATGATTCGGAGCCGATGCATATAGTGCTATAAGTTCGGGGTGCCGCACTTGTGAAAGTGTACGGACTTCTCACGCCATATTGATGGGTACTGAAGCCCCTGGCGTATTTTTGCCGTACCACAGTGTACGGATGCAACATGTTATTGATAAACATATATATAAAAAGAGGATAATGCAAAAAATAGACAAAAAGCTATGCATTGTTTATAGAAAGGCTGCTATGAAAGCGGAACGATACAAATAGTGCGATAAGCAAAAGAAATTGGACTATTTAACATGTCCTGGCCAGGGGCAGGCCGCGGAATTGTATTAAAAAACAGGTATACTGCTCGCAATAGAGACCACCTGGGAGTTCCATAATGCGGCGTGGCTTGTCTGCTTTCCTGGATCTTGCATCGTTTGTGCGGCAGTTGAATTGCCGAACGGGTCATCCGAAGTATGGAGTCCTGAGAGTAAGAGAAAAAAGAAAAAAAGGAATCCGGCAGCCCCTGGTGCGGTTTAAGCCGTATTTCGGGCGTGCCGTGATAGTGCCCCTTCCCCTGTGCCCATGGTATTTCAAGAGCGTAGTTATGTACGCGAAGCACTGGTTTCGCTATATCGCGAGGGCTAGGGTTGGGGCCGCATTGCTACGCTAGCTCAGAACGTGCCAGGCGGTCTTGTTGTAGGGTACTCCGGGCGCGCTTGACAGTGTCCGGCTTTTTGAAGGCCGAACTGGAGAACTGCCTAGAGAGGCTGCTTTGTACTTCTGCTGCGAGCGCTGCCGTGTGCTCCTCCGTTCGGAGGGAGCGTTCAGTGTTCCCATTGACCGTGATTACTCCTCTAGGGCCTGGCATCTTGAGCTTGAGGTATGCATAGTGCGGTACCGCGTTGAATTTTGCGAATGCGGTTCGCCCGAGCAGTGCGTGATAGCCACTACGGAACGGGACTATGTCGAAGATTAACTCCTCGCTTCGGAAGTTATCCGGAGATCCGAAGACCACTTCCAGTGTGACTGAGCCTGTACAGTTGGCTTCTACACCTGGTATGACGCCTTTAAAGGTCGTTTTGGTGGGCTTGATCCTCGAGGGATCTATGCCCATTTTTCGCACTGTATCCTGGTAAAGCAGGTTCAGGCTGCTGCCGCCGTCCATGAGGACTCTTGTGAGATGAAATCCGTCAATGATTGGGTCTAGAACCAATGCGGCGAAGCCGCCGTGGCGGATGCTAGTGGGGTGGTCCCTTCGATCAAAGGTGATCGGGCAGGAGGACCATGGGTTGAACTTTGGGGCGACTGGCTCTATCGCATATACGTCCCGTAACGCACGCTTCCGCTCCCTCTTGGGGATGTGGGTTGCGTATATCATGTTCACCGTCCGCACTTGCGGGGGAAATCCCTTCTGTCCACTGTTGTTCGGCGGCCTGGGCTCCTCCTCGTCGTCGCTATGCAGCCCCTTGTCTTTGTTTTCGGCTCTTAACTTGCCTGCCTGCTTGAACACCCAACAGTCCCTGTTGGTGTGATTGGCTGGCTTTTCGGGGGTGCCATGTATCTGGCACAAGCGGTCGAGTATTCGGTCCAAACTGGACGGGCCCTGAGTATTTCTTTTGAATGGCTTTTTCCGTTGACCGGATTTGTAGCCTCGGAATCCGGCATTAACTGTCGTATCCTCGTTGCTGTCGCTGTTAACGCGGCGCTTTTGTTTGTTCCGACGCGACCTGTCGCTTTTGTCCTTGGTATTCGAATTACCAGGGTTCTTGGTTAAATTGTTGCTGCGAGCTAGCCAGCTGTCTTCTCCCGCGCAAAAGCGGGTCATGAGTGTCGTGAGGGCTGCCATAGATTTCGGCTTTTCCTGTCCCAGGTGCCGGGCAAGCCACTCGTCACGGATATTATGCTTGAAGGCCGCTAAGGCCTCTGCGTCCGGACAGTCGACTATCTGGTTTTTCTTTGTTAGGAACCGTGTCCAGAATTGCCTGGCCGATTCCTCTGGCTGCTGAATTATGTGGCTTAGGTCATCGGCGTCCGGTGGTCGCACATAAGTGCCCTGGAAGTTGTCAAGGAATGCGGCTTCCAGGTCCTCCCAAGAACCGATTGAGTCTGCTGGCAAGCTGTTAAGCCAATGCCGGGCCGGTCCCTTAAGTTTGAGTGGGAGGTATTTGATGGCGTGTAGATCATCACCGCGGGCCATGTGGATATGAAGGAGATAATCCTCGATCCATACCGCAGGATCTGTTGTGCCATCGTACGATTCGATGTTTACGGGTTTGAAGCCCTCAGGGATTTTATGATCCATTACTTCATCTGTGAAGCATAGTGGGTGTGCGGCGCCTCTGTATTGGGCTATATCACGACGCAGCTCGAAGGAGCTTTGTCTGTTGAGTTCGGCCCGGCCGGATTTATTGCATCCGGAGTGACGATCACCGTCACGTGCCGTGGGGCGCCTGCGCGATCCGTAGATCGATCTTGTTTGCCTTGCCTTGTCCTCCAGTATGTCGCGCAGGTCGGGCGCATTTTCCCGTGCCTTAGTATGCTTGACGCGGCGTCGGGGCATGGCTTGAGTGGAGGGCCAAGAGGCCTCTCTGTCGCGGCCACGAGGTGGCCGGTCGGCCATGTCATGCGCTGGTGATGTAGGTGCTTCCTCCTCTAGTCGGGGTAGCAGCCTGCGCTTTGGGTAACTCTTGGAGGGGCGTTCGAGTTCATACTCTTCGGCCGCAAGGACTTCAGTCCATCTGTCAGCTAGCAAATCCTGATCAGCTCTAAGCTGTTGCTGCTTTTTCTTGAGGCTGCTTGCCGTGGCCATAAGCCTGCGTTTAAAACGCTCTTGTTCGGCGAGATCCTCTGGCACGACGAACTCGTCGTCGTCGAGGCTTGCCTCGTCTTCGGAGGGAGGCGTATAATTATCGTCCTCAACCTCTTGGTCCGCCGCCCTCTCGTGAGGGCTGGCTTCTCTGTCCTCCTGTGCTGAATCTTGCTGGAGGGGGTGTTCTTCGGCGCTATCCGGAGTAGTATTATCTCCCGTGCCGGAATCACCATTTTTGCTTTGGCGGGATTTAGAGCGGCGCCGCTGACGCCGGCGCTTGGGCTGTTTCTTAGAGGTATCGTCCCCCGCTGTTCCATCGCCATCTCCATCCTTTGGAGTGTCCACCATATATATGTCATATGACGAGGTGGCCTTCCAGCGCCCTACAGGTGCTGGTTCTTGTTCGTCTCCTGCATCGTCGTCCATGCCGTCGATGTCTTCGGAGTCGAAGTCAAGCATGTCGGTTAAGTCATCGATAGTGGCTACGAAGTGGGTGGTGGGTGGGTTTTGAATTTCTTCATCGTCCGTATCCCAACCTTGCTGACCGTAGTCCGGCCAGGGCTCTCCTGATAAAGAGAGAGACTTTAGAGAATTCAGGATGTCGCCGAAGGGCGAGTGCTGAAAGATGTCCGCGGCGGTGAACTCCATTATCGGCGCCCAATCGGATTCGATCGGCAGGGGCGCGGGGGGCTCGGAGTTCGGAGAGGAATCCGGCTCCTCGGAGTCACGGGCCATGCGGAGTGCGGGGCTGGAGTTCGGCTCGATCGCCTCTGAGATCGCAGCCCCTGAGGCAGCGTCCAACCGCTGATCCTCGATCGGCGCAGTAGGCTCCGAATCAATGGTCGGAACCGATGCGTGTGCGGCCTCCAAGGCGCTGTTCGGCGGCAGAGCTATATCATGCCCATCAAGACAGTGCGGCGCGCTTGGCTGTGGCTCGAATCCGTCGAAGATCAAGTCCCCGCGGATGTCAGCCGTGTAGTTTAGGCTTCCAAACCTGACCTGATGGCCAGGGGCGTAGCTTTCGATCTGCTCAAGGTGGCCAAGCGAATTGGCCCGCAGTGCGAAGCCGCCGAAGACGAAGATCTGTCCGGGGAGAAAAGTCTCACCCTGGACTGCATCGTTGTTGATAATCGAAGGAGCCATCGGGCCTAACGGCGACGACACAGAGGAACTCTCAATGAAAGCACCAATGTCGGTGTCAAAACCGGCGGATCTCGGGTAGGGGGTCCCGAACTGTGCGTCTAGGCCGGATGGTAACAGGAGGCAAGGAACATGATGTTTTACCCAGGTTCGGGCCCTCTTGATGGAGGTAAAACCCTACGTCCTGCTTGATTAATATTGATGATATGGGTAGTACAAGAGTAGATCTACCACGAGATCAAGGAGGCTAAACCCTAAAAGCTAGCCTATGGTATGATTGTTGTATGATGAAGTTGTCCTACGGACTAAAACCCTCCGGTTTATATAGACACCGGAGAGGGTTAGGGTTACACAAAGTCGGTTACAATGGTAGGAGATCTTGAATATCTGCATCGCCAAGCTTGCCTTCCACGCCAAGGAAAGTCCCATCCGGACACGGGACGAAGTCTTCAATCTTGTATCTTCATAGTCCTGGAGTCCGGCTGAAGGTATAGTCCGGCTACCCGAACACCCCCTAATCCAGGACTCCCTCATCGTGTCTTAGCCGTGTGCGGTGCCCCCTCCACCATAGTCCAACTCGATAATACTGTAGTGGTGCTTAGGCAAAGCCCTGCGTCGGTAGAACATCAACATCGTCACCACGCTGTCGTGCTGACGAAACTCTCCCTCAACACTCAGCTAGATCGGAGTTCGAGGGACGTCATCAGGCTGAAGGAGTGCTGAACTCGGAGGTGCCGTCGTTCGATACTTGATCGGTCGGATCGTGAAGACGTACGACTACATCAACCGCGTTGTGCTAACGCTTCCGCTTACGGTCTACGAGGGTACGTGGACAACACTCTCCCCTCTCGTTGCTATGCATCACCATGATCTTGCATGTGCGTAGGATTTTTTTTTGAAATTACTACGTTCCCCAACAGTGTCATCCGAGCCAGGTTCTATGCATTGATGTAATATGCACGAGTAGAACAGAAGTGAGTTGTGGGCGATATAAGTCATACTGCTTACCAGCATGTCATACTTTGGTTCGGCGGATTGTTGGATGAAGCGGCCCGGACCGACATTACGCGTACGCTTACGCAAGACTGGTTTTACCGCCGTGCTATGCACACAGGTGGCTGGCGGGTGTCAGTTTCTCCAACTTTAGTTTAATCGAGTGTGGCTACGCCCGGTCCTTGCGAAGGTTAAAACATCACCAACTTGACAAACTATCGTTGTGGTTTTGATGCGTAGGTAAGAACGGTTCTTGCTAAGCCATAGCAGCCACGTAAAACTTGCAACAACAAAGTAGAGGACGTCTAACTTGTTTTTGCAGGGCATGTTGTGATGTGATATGGTCAAGACGTGATATAAGTTGTTGTATGAGATGATCATGTTTTGTTGAAGTTATCAGCAACTGGCAAAAGCCTTATGGTTGTCTCTCTATTGCATAAGATGCAAGCGCCAAATACTTGCTTTACTTTATCGCTATGCGATAGCAATAGTTGCAAGAGCAATAGTTGGCGAGACGACCATGTGACGACACATTGATATAGATCAAGATGATGGAGATCATGGTGTCATGCCGGTGATGAAGGAAATCAAGACGATGCTTTGGAGATGGAGATCAAAGGCACAAGATGATGATGGCCATATCATGTCACATATTTTGATTGCATGTGATGTTTATCTTTTATGCATCTTATTTTGCTTAGTTCGATGGTAGCTTTATAAGATGATCTCTCACTAAATTTCAAGATAAAAGTGTTCTCCTTGAGTATGCACCATTCCCAAAGTTCGTCGTGCCCAGACACCACGTGATGATCGGGTGTGATAAGCTCTACGTCCATCTACAACGGGTGCAAGCCAGTTTTTGCACACGCAGAATACTCAAGTTAAACTTGACGAGCCTAGCATATGCAGATATGGCCTCGGAACACTAAGACCGAAAGGTCGAGCGTGAATCATATAGTAGATATGATCAACATACTGATGTTCACCATTGAAAGCTACTCCATTTCACGTGATGATCGGTTATGGTTTAGTTGATTTGGATCACGTGATCACTTAGAAGATTAGAGGGATGTCTTTCTAAGTGAGAGTTCTTAAGTAATATGATTAATTGAACTTAAATTTATCATGAACTTAGTCTTGGTAGTATTAGCATATCTATGTTGTAGATCAATAGCTCGCGTTTAGCTCCCCTATTTTATTTTTGATATGTTCCTAAAGAAAACTAAGTTGAAAGGTGTTAGTAGCAATGACGCGGATTGGATCCGTGATCTGAGGTTTATCCTCATTACTGCACAGAAGAATTATGTCCTTGATGCACCGCTAGGTGACAAACCTATTGCAGGAGTAGATGCAGATGTTATGAACGTTTGGCTAGCTCAGTATGATGACTACTTGATAGTTTAGTGCACCATGCTTAAACGGCTTAGAATCGGGACTTCAAAGACGTTTTGAACGTCATGGACCATATGAGATGTTCCAGGAGTTGAAGTTAATATTTCAATCAAATACCCGAGTTGAGAGATATGAAGTCTCCAACAAGTTCTATAGCTAAAAGATGGAGGAGAATAGCTCAAGCAGTGAGCATGTGCTTAGATTGTCTGGGTTCTACAATCGCTTGAATCAAGTGGAAGTTAATCTTCCAGATAAAATAGTGATTGAAAAAATTCTCTAGTCACCATCACCAAGTTAGTAGAGCTTCGTTATGAACTATAGTATGCAAGGGATGACGAAAACAATTCCCAAGCTCTTCGTGATGCTGAAATTGACGAAGGTAGAAATCAAGAAAAGCATCAAGTGTTGATGGTTGACAAGACCACTAGTTTCAAGAAAAGGGCAAAGGGAAGAAGGGGAACTTCAAGAAGAACGACAAGCAAGTTGCTACTCAATTGAAGAAGCCCAAATCTGTACCTTAGCCTGAGACTAAGTGCTTCTACTGCAAAGGGACTGGTCACTGCAAGCGGAACTACCCCAAGTATTTGGCGGATAAGAAGGATGGCAAACTGAACAATGCTATATTTGATATACATGTTATTGATGTGTACTTTACTAGTGTTTATAGCAACCCCTCGGTATTTGATACTGGTTCAGTTGCTAAGAGTAGTAACTCGAAATGGGAGTTGCAAAATAAACAGAGACTAGTTAAGGGTGAAGTGACGATGTGTGTTGGAAGTGCTTCCAAGATTGATATGATCATCATCGCACACTCCCTATACTTTTCGAATTAGTGTTGAACCTAAATAAATGTTATTTGGTGTTTGCGTTAAGCATAAATATGATTGGATCATGTTATTGCAATACGGTTATTCATGTAAGTTAGAGAATAATTGTTGTTCTGTTTACATGAATAAAACCTTCTATGGTCATACACCCAATGAAAATGGTTTGTTGGATCTCGATCGTGGTAATACACATTTTCATAATATTGAAGCCAAAAAATGCAAAGTTAATAATGATAGTGCAACTTATTTGTGGCACTGCCATTTAGGTCATATTGGTGTAAAGCGCATGAAGAAAATCCATGTTGATGGGCTTTTGGAATCACTTATGAATCAGTTGATGCTTGCGAACCATGCCTCGTGGGCAAGATGACTAAGACTCCGTTCTCCGGAACAATGGAGCGAGCAACAAATTTGTTGGAAATCATACATACTGATGTATGTGGTCCGATGAATATTGAGGCTCGTGGCAGGTATCATTATTTTTTGATCTTCACAGATGATTTGAGCAGATATGAGTATATCTACTTGATGAAACACAAGTCTGAAATATTTGAAAAGTTCAAAGAATTTTAGAGTGAATAGGAGAATCATCGTAACAAAATAAAAATTTCTACGATATGATCGCAGAAGTAAAATATTTGAGTTACGAGTTTGGCCTTCAGTTAAAACAATGTGAAATAGTTTCACTACTCATGCCACCTGGACACCATAGTGTAATGGTGTGTCCGAACGTCGTAACCGTGCTTTATTAGATATGGTGCAATCTATGATGTCTCTTACCGATTACCACTATCATTTTGGGGTTATGCATTAGAGACAGCTACATTCACGTTAAATAGGGCACCATCTAAATCCGTTGAGACGACGTCGTATGAATTGTGGTTTGGCGAGAAACCTAAGCTATCGTTTCTTAAAGTTTGGGACTGCGAAGCTTATGTGAAAAAGTTTCAACTTGATAAGCTCTAACCCAAATTGGATAAGTAAATCTTCATAGGATACCCAAAAGAAAATGTTGGGTACACCTTCTATCACAGATCCGAAGGCAGGATATTCATTGCTGAGAATGGATCCTTTCTAGAGAAAGAGGTTCTCTCGAAAGAAGTGAGTGGGATGAACGTAGAACTTGATGAGGTAACTGTACCTGCTCCCTTATTGGAAAGTAGTTCATCACAGAAATCTGTTCCTGTGACTACTACACCAATTAGTGAGGAAGCTAATGATGATGATCATGTAACTTCAGATCAAGTTACTACCGAACCTCGTAGGTAAACCAGAGTGAGATTTGCACGAGAGTGGTATGATAATCCTGTTCTGGAAGTCATGTTACTAGACCATGACGAACTTGCGAACTATGAGGAAGCGATGATGAGCCCAGATTCCGCGAAATGGTTTGAGGCCATGAAATTTAAGATGAGATCCATGTATGAGAACAAAGTATGGACTTTGATTGACTTGCCCAATGATCGGCGAGTCATTGAGATTAAATGGATCTTCAAGAGGAAGACGGACACTGATAGTAGTGTTACTATCTACAAAGCTAGAATTGTCGCAAAAGGTTTTCGACAAGTTCAAGGTGTTGACTATGATGAGAGTTTCTCACTCGTATCTATGCTTAAGTCTGTCCGAATCATGTTAGCAATTGCCGCATTTTATGAAATCTGGCAAATGGATAAACAAAACTGCATTCCTTAATGGATTTATTAAAGAAGAGTTGTATATGATGCAACTAGAAGGTTTTGTCAGTCCTAAAGGTACTAACAAAATATGCAAGCTCCAGCGATCCATCTATGGACTGGTGCAAGCATCTCGGAGTTGGAATATATGCTTTGCTAAGTTAATCAAAGCATATAGTTTTATACAAACTTGCGGTGAAGCATGTATTTACAAGAAAGTGAGTGGGACACTACAGCATTTCTGATAAGTATATGTGTATGACATATTGTTGATCGGAAATAATGTAGAATTATTCTGCAAAGCATAAAGGAGTGTTTGAAAGGAGTTTTTCAAAGAAAGACCTCGGTGAAGCTGCTTACATATTGAGCATCAAGATCTATAGAGATAGATCAAGACGCTTGCTAAGTTTTCAATGAGTACATACCTTGACAAGTTTTCGAAGTAGTTCAAAATGGAACAGTCAAAGAAAGAGTTCTTGCCTGTGTTACAAGGTGTGAAATTGAGTAAGACTCAAAGCCCGACGACGGCAGAAGATAGAGAGAGAATGAAAGTCATTCCCTATGCCTCAACCATAGGTTCTATAAAGCATGTCATGCTATGTACCAGACCTATTGTATACCCTGCCCTGAGTTTGGCAAGGGAGTACAATAGTAATCTAGGAGTAGATCACTGGACATTGGTCAAAATTATCCTTAGTGGAATAAGGATATGTTTCTCGATTATGGAGGTGACAAAAGGTTCATCGTAAAGGGTTATGTTGATGCAAGTTTTGACACTAATTCAGATGACTCTAAGTCTCAATCTGGATACATATTGAAAGTGGGAGCAATTAGCTAGAGTAGCTCCGTGCAGAGCATTGTTGACATACAAATTTGCAAAATACGTACAGATCTAAATATGGCAGACCCGTTGACTAAACTTCTCTCACAAGCAAAACATGATCACACCTTAGTACTCTTTGGGTGTTAATCACATAGCGATGTGAACTATATTATTGACTCTAGTAAACCCTTTGGGTGTTGGTCACATGTCGATGTGAACTATGGGTACTAATCACATGGTGATGTGAACTATTGGTATTAAATCACATGGTGATGTGAACTAGATTATTGACTCTAGTGCAAGTGGGAGACTGAAGGAAATATGCCCTAGAGGCAATGATAAAGTTATTATTTATTTCCTTATATCATGATAAATGTTTATTATTCATGCTAGAATTGTATTAACCGGAAACATAATACATGTGTGAATACATAGAGAAACAGAGTGTCACTAGTATGTCTCTACTTGACTAGCTCGTTGATCAAAGATGGTTATGTTTCCTAACCATAGACATGAGTTGTCATTTGATTAACGGGATCACATCATTAGGAGAATGATGTGATTGACTTGACCCATTCCGTTAGCATAGCACATGATCGTTTAGTTTGTTCCTATTGCTTTCTACATAACTTATACATGTTCCTATGACTATGAGATTATGCAACTCCCGTTTACCGGAGGAACACTTTGTGTTCTACCAAACGTCACAACGTAACTGGGTGATTATAAAGGCGCTCTACAGGTGTCCCCGAAGGTACTTGTTGGGTTGGCGTATTTCGAGATTAGGATTTATCACTCCGACTATCGGAGAGGTATCTATGGGCCCTCTCGGTAATGCACATCACTTAAGCCTTGCAAGCATTGCAACTAATGAGTTAGTTGCGGGTGATGTATTAAGGAACGAGTAAAGATACTTGCCGGTAACGAGATTGAACTAGGTATTGAGATACCGACGATCAACTCTCGGGCAAGTAACATACCGATGACAAAGGGAACAACGTATGTTGTTATGCGGTCTGACCGATAAAGATCTTCGTAGAATATGTGGGAGCCAATATGAGCATCCAGGTTCCGCTATTGGTTATTGACCGGAGACGTGTCTCGGTCATGTCTATATTGTTCTTGAACCCGTAGGGTCCGCACGCTTAAGGTTTCGATGACAGTTATATTATGAGTTTATGAGTTTTGATGTACCGAAGGAGTTCGGAGTCCCTGATGAGATCGGGGACATGACGAGGAGTCTCGAAATGGTCGAGATGTAAAGATCGATATATTGGATGACTATATTCGGACATCGGAAAGGTTCCGAGTGATTCGGGTATTTTTCGGAGTACCGGAGAGTTACAGGAATTCGCCGGGGAGTATATGGGCTTTATTGGGCCATACGGGAATAGAGGAGAGAGGCCAAAAGGAAGGAGGCGCGCGCCCCCCCTCTGGTCCGAATTGGACAAGGGTGCAGCCCACTTTTCCTTGTTCCTCTCCCCCTCTTTCCTTCTCTCCTACTCCAACAAAGGAAGGAGGAGTCCTACTCCCGGTGGGAGTAGGACTCCCCACTTGGCGCTCCCTCCTCCTAGGCCGGCCACCTCTCCCCTTGCTCCTTTATATACAGGGGCAGGGGGCACCTCTAGACAACAAGTTGATCAAGTTGATCGTCTCTTAGCCGTGTGCAGTGCCGTACATTCGATACTTGATCGTTCAGATCGTGAAGACATACGACTACATCAACCGCGTTGTGCTAACGCTTCCGCTTACGGTCTACGAGGGTACGTGGACAATAGTCTCCCCTCTCATTGCTCTGCATCACCATGATCTTGCATGTGCGTAGGAATTTTTTTTGAAATTACTACGTTCCCCAACAGACCCATTAAAGGAGGAAGCCATAAGAGAAAGTATCTGCTACTCATGGTGGATAAATTCACTAAGTGGATAGAGGACAAACCAGTCAAAATGACCGAGGCGGGGCCAGTAACAGACTTCATATCCGGTGTGGTGCACCGTTATGGAGTTCCACACAGCATCATCACCGATAACGGCTCCAATTTCACAGCCGATGAGGTGAAAACTTGGTGTGCTAATCTGGGCATTAAGCTCAATTACGCCTCTGTCTATCACCCGCAAACAAATGGTCAAGTCGAACGAGCTAATGGTCTTATTATGAGCGGCATCAAATCTAGACTAGTGCGGTCTTTGAAAGAATCAGACAAGCACTGGGTTCAGGAGCTTGACTCCGTACTCTGGGGGCTGCGGACCACGCCCAACTACACTACTAGATATACACCTTTCTTCATGGTGTACAGTGCGGAAGCTGTGTTGCCCTGCGGCATTATCCATGAATCACCTCGAGTGCGCATGTACGAAAAGAGAGAGAGAGGCCGAGCTTGATCGGCAGGACAGCCTAGATACCTTGGAGGAGGAGCGCGATCTTGCAAAAGCCCGTTCTGCAGTTTATCAACAACTGGCCCGCAGATACCAAAGCAGAGAAATATGGGCCAAGACTTATAATGTCGGCAAACTCGTCCTACGCTTGCCGGAGAATAAAAGTACAAACTCAAGCCCAAGTGGGAGGGTCCCTTCATAATTGATGAGGTTCTCACGGGAGGAGCGTACCGCCTGCGTGCTGCATCAAACAATCGCCTAGAGCCGAACCCCTGGAACGCGGCCAGACTCCAAAGATTCTATGTCTAGCGCTGAACTATGCGTTTGTCTCCTTCTCCCTATTGTCTCCTTTATTTTTTCCTCTCTTTTCGTTTTTTATTTTTTCTAGAACTTAAAATCTTTCGCACGGCTAAATCGTGCACCTGTGATGTACACATCCTTGAGCATATACGTCCACTATACCTGGGGGCTTCCCGGACAGAAGCTTATTTTCCGAGCATCAAGCTCATCACATATGTGTTTCTTCTCATATGTACCTTTTTTCGCCATTATATGCATCGATATGACTTAAGTTTTGGCCAACCTGGGTTGCCTGGCTCCTATGCTTATGTCCTACGTTCCTGTTAGTTCGGCCAGGGCATAAAGGGAGCACCTCTGCGATTGTTACTGCCGGGTCATCTGGATGTGTACCTCAGACTGGGTCAAGCCGAAAGCTAGCGTTCTTAAGAGCATACTCGGTCGGCGGACTAAAGATGCTTTATATTCCTTCCATTATGAACCCCTAGATGATTACCTATACTGTAATGTTATCAATCACAGTTCGGACATGCATTTTAATGCATGGACACCCAGGGAAAGGAACCCCTAACGGAACTATTCTCGCTGGAAGATGTTTCTTACAATCATAATGTAATATAACATAACTGGCCGGATACACATTGTCTGTTCAAGCAACTATGACCCCTACGCCTGGTTCCCACGCATACCCCGGTCTATTTTACCGCTAAGGTATTCGGAAACACTTTGCACCTTCGGGTCCAGAGGTCGAAGCGAAAAGGTCTGCCATGACAATTGTTTTTATAATTCAGCTAAAGTCACATATGTCATGGAAAGTACATAGTCACTAGGACTCAAAAATTTCCTCCTCTATGCCATCCAGCAGGTGGTCTAAGTTACAATCCTGCTGGGAATACTTGGCGGGTACTTCTACTTGGTCATATACCAAATTAACGGGAACTTCTTTTCCATCTGACCCTAGAGGTCTGACCCGAGCCATATGATTTGGATCAAGCTTGGTATACCGTGTTTTCACCATGGCCCGGGCTTCCCGTGTACCTTCCCGACAGGCCGATATCTTCCATAGTCGAAAGCGCCGCCACGCTCCCTTGAATAGCTGTATCAACTCCTCCTTATTTCCCGGAGGGGAGGCGAATGACCATAGGGCCTTGGCAACACTTCGCATCGCCTGCCGAGCTTGCTCGTGCACCTGCGACAGATCTTGTAGGAGATCGCTCGAAGATCCGGACATCTCCTCTTCGGGACGACTGGTCACCATACCTACAGATATAACTATATCAGCCCCTTCTTCCTTTGAATTATTCGAAGGTAAGTTCGACCACATACTGAATATGCCGCCTCACAGCCTTTTATTCTCCTTTACGGAGTCCGCCACCTGGGCCCGTACATCTTTCAGTTCCTCGCCCAGTTGGGTGTTCAAATCCTGGAGCTTGTTTTTCTCCACAACGACCTTTGTTAACACAAGCTCGCCCGCGGCTAGCAGTATTTTGGATCCTCGTTCTCTGCTTCGAGCGGCTTCCAGTTGTTCTTGCAGTTGACCTAATGATCCAATTAAGAGGTAAGCAACCGTGTTAGCATCATTGGTATACCATTATGTTTCCTCGATGGAGGGAAACATTACCAGGAGATGCCTTCTTGGATTTTTCTAGGTCGGCATTGGCAGCAGTTAGCTGGCTCCGACCCTTTTCTAGTTCCTGAGATAACAGGTTGTTCTTCTCCGTAAGCACCTGGTTATACATTGATCCTTAAATCAGTTGTATCAACTACTTTAAGTGTCGGGGGCTACTGGTGTATGATTATTAAATCTACGCTTACCCGCATATCTTTTAGATGCTGGTCTATGACTCTGACAAGCCCATCCTGAGCAGCTCGGACGTACGCATCGGCCGAATTAAAGGCATCAAATGCCTCTTTTGAACAATGGGGGTTACGAACAATGGCCCTCCGACGACGATGATTCATAGCGCTCTCCACTTTAGAGTTCGTGACGGACATGTCGTCCGAAACCT